>NW_026126072.1:212500-353780 GCF_943737965.1 Phodopus roborovskii | reverse complement strand
AAGGGTTTCTATTTTTGTTTCCACAGAAAATGAAAAGCTGTGGATTCCTTCCAGACTAATGTGGTTTGCCCAATGTGGGGTGAAGAATTTCCACTTAAAACTTAACAAAAGCTTTAAAAAGGGTTTTAGAAACAAAAGGACAGAGACAAACAAGTCTTCTTGGTAGCTGCATTTTTCTTGGTTGTACTCTGTTTTGCTAGAGACAAGCAGAGATTTGCGCAGCTCCTTTAATGTCGTTTTCCAGTCTCAGCATAAGTGGCAAAATCCCACAAGGCTTTTAAAGAGCTCTGCTAACAATTCAGTGGTGTGTATGAGCAGCTGTCAATGACAGTGACCACATCTCCAAACTGGCAACATGCTGCTGGATGGCAGCAGAGACCAAGTGAGCACAGCTCTCAGTTCTGGAGTTAAAATTACCTGCTGCCATCTTGGATGGATCATGACTAATACAGCTATGACTTTCATTTTAGCAATGGCGTCACTTACCAGATAAAGACTCGTGGACAGAAAAAAAAAAGAGGTTTAGAGTAAAGACAGATTAAGATTAAGAAAAACCACTAAAGGTTTACAATGTCTTTTAAAATATACGTAGGCTTGGGAAAGAAAAAGAATAAAATGGTGTTAAAAAGAAAGAGAGGAGCTGTGTGTGGTGTCACATGCCTTTAATTCCAGCACCCAGGAGACAGAGGCAATCAGATCTCTGTGATTGCAAAGTAAACCTAGTATACAGAGTTAATTCCAGGACAGATAAAAATTACACAGAGAAACCCTGTCTCAAAAAATGGAAAAAAAAAATAGAAGTAGAAGAAATAGAGTAATAAAAAAGCCACATAAAGATGGAAAGCACAGAGGAACTTTGGATACTATATGCTGTTCTATTATCTTTAAATTATTTGACTGATGAGGAAATAACAACAACTGTTAAAAGAAATGCTGCTGGAATAATTCAATTTATATACTTTTAAAAAGCTTTAACTTCAAAATTTAAGTTCAAGGACAAGTTACTGGGGAAAAGGATTTCTACTTTTGTTTCTACAGAAAATGAAAAGCTGTGGATTCCTTCCAGACTAATATGGTTTAATCAAGCCAGATCCCCTGAAACAGTGTCCCAGGTGATCCAACATTTAAAATAGTTGGATCAAGGCAGCCTTACAGACTACAGCCAAGATTTCTGTATCTTCTTATGTTCTCCATGACATCACCCCCTACAAGCAGGAAGAAGTTTGGAAAGAACAAAGCACAAATTCCCAAATATTGTTTATAAATGCTTGTTTTCATTTAAATGACGGTGGTTATAAATGGTTAATGATCACAACCAATATCTCTTTAAAGGTAAAAAGGGGGATTAGGATATAAATATGAATACTTTGCTTTGGAATGGATTTTCATTTATTGATACAACTTAAGGTCAATTTTGTGGTATGTATAATTCTCTTCTTGTTTAGGTATTATGTTTATATAGCTCATTTAGAAATGTAATGCATAAATTAGTACAGATTATAATTACCTATGATAGTCAAAACTTAGAGTTAAGTTAGTTAGGTTTTCCAGACATACAGAGAAATATTTGAGATGTATGTGCATTCTTCAAACCTTTCAAAGACCTACAGAATATGGCATGTAACATGGTTTAGGTTTTTTCTTGAAAATGAGGCACAACTGTTCCTGGCAACAACACCTGCATCAGAAAGGAAGAATGACATCGAAGAAACTCATTATGCACTTTGCTTCCAAAATTGCAAGACCAGCCATTTGAACAAGATACTGTTCTTGTCTGGACTGTTTGACTTTATGCTGTATAAACTGGACATGCAGAACCCACAGGAAAAATGACTACTGAAACATGATGGACAGTGCTACAGGGTTTCTGGTCACGGAAGAGTCTGCCAGACATTCTGCAAGACACAGAGGAAAATGACTAACAACCTGCCAATATAGGTGGACAGTTTCAAGTTTCCTGCTTTGCTGAGGAGTCTGCCAGACACACTATGGCCTATGGGCTGAAGATGGAAAATTATAGAAGAACTTTGGGTGACTGACAAGGCAGTGAGTTGTCTCTGTCATTTCTACAGTTCATGTATTATCCTTCTGTGGTCTTTAATGGAATTGAAGACAGATAGTTATGGTTATGGTTTTCCTTAATTAGGATTATAGATAAGTTACATTTAGGACTTTAGATTCACAAAGATAGGATAGATGATGGAAAATTTCTTTAATTCTTACTAAATGTTTATGGACTAAAAATGTTGACTGTGGTTCTTATTTGATAACTGTAATGTGATATATTTTGCTATGCTAAGGTTAAAACCCTTCTTTTATTTTAGACAGCAAAGAGGATTTGATAGGAGCCCCCTTTCACCAACTTGTGGTGTGATATTGCCTGTATTCAGGGTTTATAATTAATCCTGAAAAAGCTTCTACACAATACAGAGATGTACTGCACCACTGTCTTGGTCTTTCACAAAGCAATGGTTTTTCAAACAAGATTAATCAACACAAAAAGAAGTAAAGGAAAGTTATACATTAATTAATGCAGAGAAATAAAGAAAAAAATCACTATATAGGAATCAAATTATTTCCTGGTTCAATTCTTTATGCTTTTAAAGATCATACAGATTAAATTAGGCTTCTTTTTAATCAATCTATTTTTTTCAGGAATTTAGCTTATCAGAACTGTTAGTTGTAAAAAGTGTAAAAGGTATAGATGTTAGACTTGATCTGCAGATATTTAGAGCAAGTGTCTCTATGAGTAAATATCATGTGCCTGTTCCTAGCTTTTATGCTATTCTGTTGATCTGGCATGTCTAAGAATATTGTCATACCTATTATCTGGTTCATTAACACATAAAAATGCTTCTGAATTTGAGTGAACCATGTTTCCTTGGTATTTTGAAATGACTTGCATAACAGTATTAGGAGAGGAAAATATGTTGCAAAATGTTTCTAATTTTGAAAGTAAATGTTAATTATTCATACAAACCTGCATGTTATGTATTTTTATCTTACTTGCATTCATTTAACCCGTCTAGGAGAGATTTTTTTAGTATTCAAGTAAAATACCTGAAATGTGAAATTTTTTAAACTGGTAGACATTATTCTTTTGTTTGAGTGTTCTACCTGTTAGCATGAATAGTTTAATTTGCAACAGAAGGTCAACCTGCTTCATCATCAGGTACTGTAATCAGAAGCAGACATGGGCCCAAATGCATAGGCTTAATGGCAAAATCAATATACAATTGTTGATTTTGTTACTGTGGAATTTCTGCAAAGGATTTATGTCTCAAAGGAAAGTTCATCCCATATGATCCAAGAGTGGAGCTTAAGGTCATCAATGTTATCATTAATGCCACTAATCTCAAACCTCATGGATTGAACAGGACCTGATTATTTCTATTGATTTTATTTTTACAAAATTATTCATTTCTTGAAACTATGATCTTCTAGAATATTGAGAATTTAAGGTGAAACAACATATGGAAGAATTGGTAGTAAGTTCTCTTTAAAGAAACATTTCTTCGAATTATAGTACACTTCTTATCCTTACTCTTTCCATTGAAATTAATACCATCCTCCAAGGGAGTTTTTATTTCCCCTTTAAGGACTCTATCATATTCATAAAGTTGTTTCCAATGTTATTTTTGTGTGTTTAGGTTGATTTGGAAAATTCAGGTCTTGCTGTCATTGGATAGCAGGGCTCTGGCACTGCCATATTTCCCTGGCTATTATTGATTGTAGTCTGACCCTGGTGTTTGAGCATCTGCATTTAGAATGGTTAGGTCTAGGTCCTGCTTTCTGAATATGTCTTTGTTGGATGGGTGTTTTGTTCCTTGGTTTCTGTTTCCTCATTTGTATTCTAGTCTTTTTTGCTTAGTTTTCTGGCAGCCATTGTGACCTCTGATTTATTAGGCAGTTTCTGTACATGTTGGCAGCTTGTGTTCTTGTAGTTAGCTTGTCCCTTGCTGAAGCAGGGACTGGTGTGGCATACACCTATGAACCATTACTCCCCAGGGCCTGACCTGGGGATATCCTGACTGGTGTGGCTCTTCACCTGAGCAGTTTATTTTGTTCTCCTGACTGATATGGTCTGTTCTGGCTGTATTTTATTTTGAAAAGTAAAGTCTGTGTTTGTCAGAAAAAAAATTGTCTTTAGTAGTGATGGTTAATTTTCATTGTCAACTTTACTAGATTTAGGATCACTGAAAACATGCCTCTGGCCATGTTTCTGATGATGTTTTCAGAAGGTTTACCTGAGGATGAAAGACTCAGCATGAATGTGGATGGTTCCATCCCACCTCCCAGGCTCCAAAACCGAACATAAAGAAGACAACATGCAGAGAACCAGTATTCAACTCTCTTTACTTCCTGATTATTAATTGAATGTAACCATCTAGGTCCCCACAGGACACTTTACCATGATTAACTCTACCTTCAAACTGTGAGTGAAAATAAACATTTTTATCAATACTTCACTTGTGTCAGGTATTTTATCAAATAAATGAATACAATATGTTTTACTTATTTTGTTGTCCTAACCCAGTTTTGGTATCAGAGTAAAACTGGCCCCAGTATAATGCATTTATATTGTTAGCCTCCCCTTTTGTATAATAGCTTCAGAAGCATGGGTGTTGCCTCTTCAGTTAAAGGTTTGATAGAATTCAGTAGTGCATCTGCCCAGTCCTAGAGTTTTCTTTGTAGTGTATTTTTATTATCACTTAAATCTCATTGCTTAGTGCATATAACTTGAGCTAGTGTGCATGTGTGTGTGTGTGTATGTGTGTGTGTTTGTTACATGATTGTGTATACATGATCACATATGTATGAGTGTGTGTTTAAGTGTGTGTTTATGTATTTGTATTGTGAAAGTTGTGGGTTTTCCTTTTGTTGTTTGATTGTTTTGTTACAACTGTGTCTGCAGATGGAGAGATGACACAGATGCTAGTCTTACTGACCATAACAAGCTAGAATAATATGTCAACCCTTTCTGTTGGACATAGCTTTTTGTTGGAGTTTCTCAGTCTGAGAACTCCTGCGTTAGCATTCAAAGTCTGAGGCAGAAAGGGAGGTTTATTCCTGTTTCTGTATGACTTTGACTTTGACACTGTGTATTCATTCTGCATAAGAGGTTTTTTTTTTTTTTTTTTTTTTTTTTTGTAGATCATCACCCTACATGTCAGTATTAAATCCTGTCTCATTTCAGGCTGCTAGGCTGCTATAACAAATTGTCATCTTATTTCTCATGCTTCTATAGCTGGATGTCTGAGATAGGGTCTCAGTTAGTTGCACCATGTCATGAACTTTGCTTGGTGAATGTATTCAGAGCATGGTCATATTTCACTATATTTTTTATTTATATAATTTATTATTTTACAAGTCGATCCCAGTTCCCTATCCCTCTCTCCCTCCCTCTTACCATCGCTGCCCCCTCAGATGCACACTGACCACCCTCCCCTCCCATCCATATGAAGGGCAATGCCATCCACGTGGGGTCATGTAGATCTGACAAGTCATTTGAAGTAGGGACTAGAACTTCTCTCCTGCTCTCTACATTAAGGCAGTATCCCTCCATGGGGGATGTGTTCACAAGGTTCTTTTGTGCACTAGGAATACATCCTGGTTCCACTGTCTGAGGTGCCTTAGACTGCTCAGGCCTTCTTGCTGAGACCCATATACAAGGGGGCCTGAGTCAGTCCCATGCTGGATTCCCAGCTATCAGTCTGGTAGCCCGTAAGTTCCTCCTTGTTAGGTCAGCTGTCTCTATGGGTTTCTGTACCCGGTCTTGTCCTCTCCATCTGCTTCTGGGTTCTAGTTGGACTCAGTGTTTAGATATTGGTGTTTGCTTCTGTTTCCAACAGGTATTTGGTGAGGACTCCATGGATAAGGTAGTTGTTTATCTCACTGTCTGAGAAGAGCATTTATGGTAGCCTTTCCACGGATGCTCAAATTGTTAGTTGGTGGCAGTCTTGTAGGTCTCTAGACCCTTCTTTGGATTCAGTTTTCTCTTCAAACCAATATTGGCTCCCTCTTTTATGTTCTCTCTCTCTCAATCTCTCTCTCTCTTTCTCTCAATCTCTCTCTATTCCTACCCTGACTCAATCTTCCTAGTTGCACGTTTTCCTTTCCTCCCCCTCTTTCTCCTACTTCTCTCTCCATTCGCTGCCCCCCCACTTCCCCTGTGCTCTGGGAGACTTTTCCCTACCTGCTTCTGTGCGGGACTTTATATGAAACTCTTAGAATACACCTGGTATCCTAGTTCCTCTTGTGGTGTGAATTATAGGCTGGCGATCCTTTGATCTAGGTCTAAAATCCATATATGAGCGAGTACTTACTATATTCCTCTTTTAGTGACTTAGTTACCTTATTCAGGATAGTTCCCTCAAGTGCCATCCACTTGCCTGCGAATTTCAAGATTCCATTATTTTTTTTCTGCAGAGTAGTATTCCATTGTATAGATGTGCCAAATCTTCTTTATCCATTCTTCAATTAGGGGCATCTTGGTTGCTTCCAGGTTCTTGCTATTACAAATAGTGCTGCTATGAACATAGTTGAACAGATGTCTTTGTTGCATGGATGTGAATCATTTGGGTATATGCATAAGGGGGGGATTGCCAGGTCCACTGGTACTGAGAGGTTTTTCCCCCCAGAAACATCTCAAAGTCTTTGTTTGAGAAAACTTACTTTCACTTCCATTTGTGAGATCATAGAAGACTGATCCAACTTCTCATTTTCCAGTGTTGGTAATTTCCTAAGATGCCTCAGCCGACTCACTCTAGGGATGACATGTAGAATCTCTATTATCTGCTTCAGGCTCCTATGCCATGTTTCTAATCTAGTATGTACAGCCTGTAGTGCCACAATCATCTTTCTAACTACTGTTTAACAAACCTCTGGCAATTTTTCTGTAATTCACTTGGGATTTCTCTGTGTTACCTTCCCCATGACAGCTATGCCCATGAGGGACCAAAGAATTTGCATTGACTATAGCTGACTTAATCTACATGGGTAATATAGTATGTAAATATTGTATTATAGTCATTCTTGCCCACTTCTTCCATGGAAAAATTTTGGGGCTAACATCTGTACCTGTTTATGTTATCTGTACTGTTTTTATTTCTTCCCCAATGTTTTCAGCTAAACATGTTATTACAACATGCTTAGTCTGTATGTTACTTGTAATTTGTATGTATGTTACCTAGAAAAGGCTGCATCACCTGATCTCTGCATTTCTTGGTTGTCTATAGTTCTATGTATAAGATTCAAGCTTCCTGAGATTTCTCCTCTCCACATTAGTATGTATATATAAGTGTTTTCCTTATTTGAGTCATGATAAAGTAGTACTTTATTGAGACTTCATGTATGTAGCTTCTGACATTAATAAGAGATGCAATCCCACATCAAATATCCTGTTCCTATGATTTTTCTATTTTTCCCTTTTTTATTTTTATTTTACATATCAATACAGGGCCCTCGCCCTCCCTCCTTCTTTCCCTCTCTCCCAACCACTCATGACCCCCCCCCGATCATTCTCCCCTCCTACCCCCCTTCACTCCGCATGTAGGGTAATGCCTTCCAGGAGCGGTCATATAATTCTGTCAAGTCATTTGGAGTAGGGACTAGGCCATCTCTCCTGTCTCTAGGTTAAGGAAGTATCGCTCCACAGGGGATGTGCTCCCAAAGTCCTTTTGTGCACCAGGAATACATCCTGGTTCCACTGTATGAGGTCCCTTAGACTGCCCATGCCTTTTATCTGAGACCATTGTCCAAGGGATCTGAGTCAGTCCCATGCTAGATTCCAAGCTATCAGTCTGGGGAGGGGGGTCATTAGCTCCTCCTTGTTCAGGTCAGCTGTCTCTATGTGTTTCTGTAGCCTGGTCTTGTCCTCCCTTTCCATCTGGATTCCAGTTCGGCTCTGTGTTTAGTTGTGGGTGTTTGCTTCTATTTCCATCAGCAACTAGATGAGGGCTCTATGACGGTGGATAAGATAGACATCAATATCATTATCAGGCAAGGGCATTTATGGTAGCCTTTCTATTGTTTATCAAATTGTTAGTTGGGGTCAGTCTTGTAGGTCTCTGGATATTTCCCAAAATTCAGTTTTCTCTTCAAACCTATAATGGCTCCCTGTTTTATGGTATCTCTCTCTCTCTCTTTATCTCATCTATTCCTTGCCTGACTCAATCTTCCTATTCCCACGTGCTTTCATTTCTTCCCTTCTTTTTCTCCTAGTTCCCTCTCCACTCACTGCCCCTCCCACTCCCCATAAGCTCAATAGATCTTGTCTGCTTCTCCTTCTGTGAGAGACCTTATATGAATCTCTTAGAATCCTCCTTGTATCATAGTTTCTCTGGTGGAGTGAATTATAGGCTGGTGATCATTTGCTCTAGGTCTAAAAGCTATATACCAGTGATTACATACCATGTTACTGTTTCTGTGGCTGGGCTATCACATTCAGGATGTTTTCTTCAAGTTCCATCCACTTGCCTGCGAATTTCAAGATTCCATTATTTTTTTACACAGAGTAGTTGTGTAAATGTGCTATATCTTCATTATCAGTTCTTCAGTTGAGGGGCATCTAGGTTGCTTCCAGGTTCTTGCTATTACAAATAATGCTTCTATGAACATAGTTGAGCATATGTCTTTGTGCATGGATGTGGATCATTTGGGTATATGCCTAAGAGGGGGATTCGTGGGTTCTGTTGAAGGCTGATTCCCATTTTCCTGAGTAACCACCATACTGATCTCCAAAGTGGCTGTATATATTTGCACTCCCACCAGGAGTGCAGGAGTATTCCCATTTCTCCACATCCTCTCCAGCATAAGTTGTCATTGGTGTTTCTAATTTTAGCTATTCTGGCAGGAATAAGATGATATCTCAAAATTGTTTTGATTTACATTTCCCTGATAGCTTAGGATGTTGAGCATCTTCAGTGTCTTTCAGCCTTTTTGATTTCCTCTACTGAGAATTGTCTCCAGTTCTGTACCCCATTTTTAATAGGGTTATTTGGTGTTTTGTTTTTTTGTATTTTTGGGGGATTAGCCCTCTTTCAGATGTAGGATTGGTGAAAATCTTTTCCCAGTCTGGGGGTAACCATTTAGTCTTGTCAACTGTGTACTTTGCCTTACAGAAACTTCTAAATTTGAGGAGGTCCCTTTTATTAATTGTTGTTCTCAGTGTCTGCTCTGCTGTAATTATGTTCAGGAAGCAGTCTCCTGTACCAATTTTTCAGGGGTATCTCCCAATTCCTCTTAAAGAGGTGTAGTGTTGATGGATTAATGTTGAGGATTTTGACCCATTTGGATGTGAGTTTTTGCATGGAAATAGACATGGGTCTATATGCAGTCTTCAACAAACCATCACCCAGTTGTGCCAGTACCATTTGTTGAAGATGCTTTCATCCTCCCACTGTATATTGTATCTGTTTTGTCAAAAATCAGGTGTTCGTAGGTTTGTGGGTTAATATCAGGAGTTTCAGTTTGAATTCATTGGTCTACTTGTTATTTTTGTGCCAATACCAGGCTGTTTTCAGGACTATAGCTCTGTAGTAGAGCTTAAAGTCAGGGATGGTTATACCTTCTGAAGTTCCTTTATTGGACTGGATTGTTTTGGCTATCCTGGGTCAGAGAAGAATTGTACCCTGATTTAATGGGGATTGCATTGAATATGCAGATTGCTTTTGGCAAGATTTCCATTTTACTATGTTTATATTACCTATCCAAGAACATGGGAGATCTTTCCTTTTGCTGGTATCTTTTTTAATTTCTTTTTTTAAAGATAAATTTTCCTGCTACATAGGTCTTTCACTTGTTTGGTAAGCGTTACCACAAGATACTATATGTTGTTTGTGGCTATTGCAAAGGATGGTGTTTCTCTGATTTCTTTCCCAGCCTTTTTGTTGTCTGTATATAATAGGGCTACTGATTATTTGAGTTTATCTTGTATCATTCTGGGTTGTTGAATGTGTTGAATGTGCCAGGAGTTCCCTGGCAAAGTTTTTTTTTTTTTTTTTTTTTTTTTTTTGGTTGCTTATGTGAACTATCATATCATTTGAAAGTAGTACTGAAAGATTGACTTCTCCTTTCCAATTTGCATCCCCTTGATCTCCTTTTGTTGTCTTACTGCTTTAGCTACAACTTCAAGTACAATATTGAGGAGATATGGAGAGAGAGGGCAGCCTTGTCTTCTTCTGGAGTTTAGAGGAATCACTTTAAGCTTTTGTCCATGCAGTTTGATATTGGGTGTTGGTTCACAGTATATTGGTATTATTATGTTTAGGTATGTTCCTGTTATCCCTGATCTCTCCAAGACCTTTATAATGAAATGGTATTAAATTTTGTTGAAAGATTTTGCAGCATCTAGGGAGATGGTCATATGGTTTTTCTTTTTCAGTTTGTTTATAAAGTGCATCTTTTTGATGGATTTTTTATATTAAACTATACCTGCAACCCAGGAAAGAAGCCTAGTTGGTCATGGGGGGTGATTTCTCTGATGTATTCTTGGATTCAGTTTGCCAGTATTTTATTGAGTAATTTTGTATCAATATTCTTGAGGGATATTGGTCTTTAGTTTTCATTCTTAATTGTGTCTTTCTGTGGCTTGAGATTGTGGCCTCGTAAAAATAGTTTGGTAAGGAACCTTCTGTTTCTATTGTGTAGAACAATTTGAAGAGTATTGGTATTAACTCTTCCTTGAATATCTGGTAGAATTCTGCATTGAATCGATCTGCCCCTGGGATTTTTTTGGTTCGAAGGCTTTTGATGACTGTTTCTATTTCATTAGGGGTTACAGCTCTATTTCAGTTGTTTATCTGTTGTTGATTTAATTTTGGTAAGTTACACTTATCCAGAAATTTGCCCATTTCCTTTGAATATTCAAATTTTGTGGAGTACAGGTTTTCAAAGTATGACCTGAAAATTGTCTGGATTTCCTCAGTGTCTGTTGTTATGTCCCCTTTTTTGTTTCTGATTTTCTTAATTTGTGTGTTCTATCACTCCTTTTTGGTTAGTTTGAATAAAGGTTTGTATATCTTGTGGATTTTTTTTGAAAAAACACCTCTCTGTTGCATTGATTTTTTTTGTCTTTTTTTCCTTGTTTCTTTTTTTATTTATTTTATATAATCATGTCCATTTAAATGAAAACAAACATAGACAATATTTGGGAATTTGGGTGTCGTTCTTTCAAACTACTTCATGCTGGTAAGGGGCACTGTCTTGGGGAATTCTAAGAAGATGCAGAAATCATGGCTGTAGTCTGCAAGGCTATTTTGTCCAGCTGTTTTGAACGTAGGATCACCAGGTACTCTGTTTCAGGCGGTCTGGCTTGATCAAACCACATTAGTCTGGAAGGAAAAGATGTGGATCTTTTCATTTTGTGTGGAAACAAAAATAGAAATCCTTTCCCCCAGTAACTTGTCCATGAACATAAATTTTGGAGTCATAGCATTTTTTTTTTAATTTAATTTATTATTTTACATGTCTATCACAGTTCCCTCTCCCTCCCTAGCTCCCTCCCTTTTACCCTCTCTGCCCTCTCACATGCACTGTAACCACCCTCCCCTCCCATCTCCCACCCCAATTCCATATGTAGGGGAATGCCAGCCAGTTGGGGTCATGTAGGTCTGACAGGTCTTGTGAAGTAGGGACTAGGGCTTCTCTCCTGTCTCTAGATTAAGGCAGTTATCCCTCCATGGGGGATGTGTTTGCGAAGTCCTTTTGTGCACCAGGGATACATCCCTGGCTCCACTGTCTGAGGTCCCTTAGATTGCTCAGTCCATCTGGCTGAGACCCATATTCAGGGGGGCCTGAGTCAGTCCCATGCTGGCTTCCCAGCTATCAGTCTGGTGGCCCTTAGCTCCTCCTTGTTCAGGTAAGCTGTCTGTATGTGTTTGCCAGATGGATGGTCTTGTCCTCTCCATCTGCATCTGAATTCTACTTCCACTCAGTGTTTAAGTATGGGTGTTTGCTCCAGTTTCCAACAGGCATTAGTTGAGGCCTCCATGAATAAGTTAGTTGTTGATCTCACTGTCCGAGAAGGGCATTTATGGTAGCCTTTCCATGGAAGCTCAAATTGTTATTTGGCAGCAGTCTTGTAGTTCTCTAGACCTTACTTTTTGATCAATTTTATCTTCAAACCAATATTGGCTCCCTCTTTTATGTTCTCTCTCTCTCTCTCTCTGTCTGTCTTTCTCTCTCTTTCCTATATTCTATTCCTAACCAGGCTCAATCTTCCTGGTTGCACATGTTTTCCTTTCCTCCCCCTCGTTTTCTCCTACTTCTCTCTCCATTCGCTGCCCCCCCACTTCCCCTGAGCTCTGGGGGGACTTGTCCCTTACCAGTTCTGTGAGGGACTTTATATGAATCTCTTAGAATACACCTTGTATCCTAGTTCCTCTGGTGGTGTGAATTATAGGCTGGTGATCCTTTGATCTAGGTCTAAAGTCCATATATGTGTGAGTACATACCATGTTCCTCTTTTTGTGACTGGGTTACCTCCTTCAGGATGGTTTCTTCAAGTGCCATCCACTTGCCTGCAAATTTCAAGATACCATTATTTTTTTCTGCAGAGTAGTATTCCATTGTGTAGATGTGCCACATCTTCATTAACCATTCTTCAATTGAGGGGCATCTAGGTTGCTTCCAGGTTCTTGCTATTACAAATAGTGCTGCTATGAACATAGTTGAACAGATGTCTTTGTTGCATGGATGTGAATCCTTTGGGTATATGCCTAAGAGGGGGATTGCCAGGTCCTGTGGTAAACTAATTCCCATTTTCCTGAGGAACCGCCATACTGATATCCAAAATGGCTGTATGAGTTTGCACTCCCACCAGCAGTGGAGGAGTGTTCCACTTTCTCCACATCCTCTCCAACATGAGTCATCATTGATGTTTCTAATTTTAGCTATTCTGGCAGGAGTAAGAGGGTATCTCAAAGTTGTTTTGATTTGCATTTCTCTGATAGCTAAGGATGTGGAGCATTTTCTTAAGTGTCTTTCAGCCTTTTTTATTTCCTCTATTGAGATTTCTTTCTTCAGTTCTGTACCCCATTTTTTAATAGGGTTATTTGGTGTTTTGTTGACTAGTTTCTTGACTTCTTTGTATATTTTGGAGATCAGCCCTTTGTCGGATATAGGATTGGTGAAAATCTTTTCCCAGTCTGTGGGCTGCCGTTTGGTCTTGTCCACTGTGTCCTTTGCCTTACAGAAGCATCTAAGTTTGAAGAGGTCCCATTTTTTAATTGTTTCTCTCAGTGTTTGTGCCCCTGGAATTATGTTCAGGAAGTGGTCTCCTATACCGTGTGTGAGGTTTATGTATGGTTTGAATTTTAGTAGCATTTATTTTATGAATGTGGGTGTCTTTGTATTTGTGGCATAGATGTTCAGAATTGAGACTTTGTGCTGATTGTTTTCTCTTGTAATGAATACAAAATGACCATCTTCATCTGTTTTGTTGGGTTTTGGTTTGAAGTCTAACGTTTTATATATTAGGATGGCCATGCCTGCTTGCTTCTTGGGTCCATTTGATTAGAAGATCTTGTCCAAACCCTTTACCCTGAGGTAATTTCTATCTTTGAAGCTTAGATAACTTTCTTGTATGCAGCAGAATGACGGATTCTATCTTTATATCCATTCTGTTAGCCTGTGTCTTTTTATAGGTGAGTTAAGACCCTAAATGTGGAGGGAAAGTAAGGATCATTGATTGTTAATGCTTTGTTTGTTTTAGATTTGTTGTTGGATGTGGTAGTATGAATATATGTAGTGCTTTACCTTTCGGTCCTGGTGAAGTGGGATTATCTATTGCCTACATCTTTGTGATTGTAGTTAACTTTCTTGGGTTGGAATTTTCCTTCCAGAACTTTCTATTGGGCTGGATTTGTAAATACGTATTGTGGAAATCTGGCTTTGTCATTAAATGTCTTAATTTCAGTGATTGAGTGTCGTGCTGGTTATAGTAGCCTGGGATGGCATCTGTGGACTATTAGTACTTATTGAATATCTGTCCGGGAACTTCTGGCCTTGAGAGAGTTCATGGAGAAATCTGGTATAATTTTGACAGGTCTGCCTTTATAGGTTACCTGCCCTTTGTCCTTCACTGCTCTTAATTTTCTTTCTTTATTCTGCATGTTAGGTGCTTTGATTATTATGTGTCAAGTGATATTTTTTCTTTGTTCCGGTGTTTTTGGTGTTTGGATTGCTTCCTGTACTTTCATGGGCATGTCCTTCTTCAGATTGGGAAAGTTTTCTTCAGTGATTTTTTTGAATATGTTTTCTGCATTTTTGACCTGGGCATCTTCGCATTCCTCAATGCCTATTATTCTTAGATTTGGCATTTTCACAGTGTCCCACATTCCTGGATGTATTTTGTTAAGGATTTGTTGGATTTAAGATTTCTTTGGTTGATGAATCTATTTACTCTAGTTTATCTTCAGTGTCTGAGATTCTCTCTTCCATCTCTTGTATTCTGTTGGATACTCTTGTGTCGGTATTTCCAAATCATTTTCTCAGTGTTTATATTTCCGGCTTTCCTCCAGTTTGTGTTTTCTTTATTGTCTTTATATCAGTTTTCAAGTCTTTAACTGTTTCCTTCACCTGTTTAATTATTTTTTCTTGTCTTTCCTTATTTTCTTTAAGAGATGTGTTCATTTCTTCCATTTTTTGTTTGTTTTTTTCTTCCATTTCTTTAAGGGATTTTCTCACATCATCTTTGAGGGCCTCTATCATTTTTATGAAGACATTTTTTAAGTCATTCTCTTGTGATTTATCTGCTTTGGGATGTTCAGGTCTAGTTGGTGTAGAGTCCATAGATCCTTGTGGTGTCATGCTTGTTTTCCATTGTTAGGTGTTTTCTTGTATTGTGGTCTTCCCTTTGCTTCTTCCAGGGGGTTCAGATGGGGCCTCTATCTATGCTACTGCCTTGGTGGGCTTAGGTCAGTCAGAAGTTTGATGTCTGTAGCTTTGGGTGGTCCAAGCTGTCTAGGGGTCTCTCCTCTGCCAGGGGCCTAGTGATGGGGTCAAATATCCATTAGGACAGTCCAGTGGGGATAGGCTGATCTCTGTCAGGGGGCAAGAGCTCAGGCAGAGGACTGGTGGCGGGGGTCAGAGATCATGTAGACATGGATTCACGGTCATCCAGCATGGATAGGCAGGTCTATTATGCTCAGAGCATCTCCAGGTAGTTCCTGGAAGGTGGCAGAATTGTTGGATCTGCGCTCTTTTCCAGTGCTCAGCCAGTGCAGTGGGACAATGGACAGGGTATGGCAAGGGTGGATGGATGACAGGCTATTCATGAGGTGGATTTGGGTGTGAATCGGAGCACCAGGAGCACTCTCGCTGGAGACAGGACACTCTCGCTGTGGGGAGTGAGATTCATAGCCAATCCAGGGAATTCCCAGGGAACAGTGAATGTGTGTGTGTGTGGGGGGGATTCAACCTGAACTGGTCCCAGACTTACCTCCAGAAGAGGCCCAGCAATGGGGGTCAAAGATCCAGCACACAGGGACACAGGATGGTAGAACATGGATAGAAGGATCTCTGGCCGGGGGCCTGGATCTCCAGCAGAGGACCGGGGGAGGGGGATCAGAGATCAGGCAGACCTCTTCTGAGTCTTTTCTTTTTTAAAGCTATTTTTATCATTATTAATTTTTCTAAAATTCACATAGTGAAAATAAGAAATGAGGGACAGGAGGTGGCTCAGTATGTAAGACTACTTGCTGCTTAAGCATGAGGACCTCAGATCTCCAACACCCATGAGAAAGCCAGAAATAGCTTTTTGTAGGTAAAATTTCAGCACTATAGTTTGTGGGTATAAAGACAGCAGGATCCATGGGCTTAGTGACAAGCCAGCCATATTAAAAATAGTGACATCTAGGTTCGATGAGAAATTCTATCTCTATGGAATAAGTTTGTAACTGATACAGAGACATCTAACATTATCCTCTGGCATCCAAACAGTCTTACACAGGTCATGTGTAATTACTTATTTTTATATATTATGATAATATATTATTATAAGGTAATATAGCCAACATTATAATATATAATTATATAAGTTTCGAATGTTATGATTAGCATGCTTGTTTCCATCAGTCTAGGATGACTTTACTGTGCATCCATGTTTACATAGGCATGCATAGACAAATAATGGTTTTCTTAATTTTTTTCTTATTTAACATATCTATCCAAGTTCTCTCCTTCTCCCTCCCTCCCTCCCATGCTCCCCTGACCACTGTCCCATCCCATTCCCTACCCACTCCACATGTAGGGTGAGACATTCCAGGAAATATCAATAAAAACTGTCAAGTCATTTGGAGTAGGGACTAGACCCCCCCCTCCTGCCTCTAGGTTAGGGGAATATCGCTTCATGGGGAATGTGCTCCCAAAGTCCTTTTGTGCACCAGGGATACATCCTGGTTCCACTGTCAGAGGTCCCTTAGACTGCCCAAGCCTTCTAACTGAGACCCATGTTCAGGGACTCTCAGTACAATGCTACAAAATAGCTCAAAGGAAGGAAGTATGCATAACTCAAAAATGACTCTTAACACCTGAGTTTATAACCTCCTGTAACTTATAATCTATAATTGATACCAGCTTAAATGTTGTTAAAATGTCGTTATTGTTACTAGTATTTGTTTAACTCTTTACCTGCATATGTGAAACTAATGAAACTTGGGCATTCTGGGACATCCTAAAATCTTCAAGAATACCTGTGGCAAGGCTTTCCCACGTCATACATTTTATCAAATGTACAGAAGACATTTTGACAGAATTCAGTTCAGACGTTTCCTCTTACTTGGTGTCACTGGAATAAACATGGGCATTGTAGGGATCTAGACAAGTTGAAGTTTATTTGGTAAAATATTTAACTTGGCTTTAGCAAGGTGTATACAGAGGAATCACAGATAATGTGCATATACTTAAATTACATCATCCAGGTCCTGCAAACTTTAATGACTTCCAAGAAATTATTCTACCACCCCTTGGGCTCAATGACCCAAAATCTGGTGTTAAAGAGCCAGAAGTCACATCAGAATTATCTACCCAAAATGTTAGTCAACAGAGACATATAATGTAAGAAACAGTTTCTTTGAAATATAGAACTGTAATTGGTTTTTGGAAAACTCATTCTACTTCTAAAGGATAAAAAATAAACACTTAATTTTAAAATTGGTAGATATATTTTGAGAAATTTAATAGCAATTATAAAATTTTATGACTTTAGTAGTGAAAAATTTTACAAGTGAAGGATATTTCCAAATGTACCAAGAACAAAAATAAGTCTCAATCAATTATATTAAAGATTAGATTTTCTTTCCATTCTGTCCAAATAAATTACTATCATATAAAGGAAACCTTTACAGTAAAAATGTAAATATAACTATATTTCATGCAGTTCATCCATGAAAATATTTTGTTTTGGTTATCCTGGATTTTTTAATGTGTGTAGCATTCATCATATTTTGAAATTATGTATGTGATTATATACATAAATATGTATGCTTATGTTTGCATATTACAGCTTCCTGCAGAGAACAATGCTTAGCCATCATGTTTTGATTTCTACATAGAAGGAAATAGATGACTACTTTCAAATGTGGTCAGGCAGTCTCAGAATTTCTCTAAAATCAGCCCAGCAGTGTGTGTGTGTGTGTGTGTGTGTGTGTGTGTGTGCTTATATATATGTATGTGTGTGTACTTTGTAGGATTTCTATAGAATTTTTCTATCAGTAGCAGTGTCTCTCACTTTTTATTCATTCTGAAACAGTTGGTGTTTATAAGAACAATCAAATCTTCCAAGGATATAGAGGACCACAAAAGTTATACATATATGCATTTAACAGCAATTAGTGAAAAATGAAGCCATGAATTTGAAAGAGCATGAAGGGATACATGGTAGAACTTAGAATGAGGAAAGGGAAGAGTGGAATGATGTAATTATATTATAATTTCAAAAATAAAAGATTGTCAAAAGGTGGATTATAAAGTGGAGTGGGATTGGTTCAGAAAGAGTCCCTTCCATGTCTCTTTTTCTTTTTTAAATTAAATTTAATTTATTTATTTTACATATTGATCCCAGTGCCCTCTCCCTCCCTCTCTTCCTCATTCCCTGTTTCCTTCCCTCTTTCCTTCTCTCCCCCACTCACATGCACCCCGACCACCCTCCACTCCCATCCTCTTTCACTCCATATGTAGGGTGTTGCCCTCTAGGAGGGGTCATCTAAATCTGTCAAGTCATTTGAAATAGGGACTAGGACTTCTCTCCTCTCTCTAGGTTAAGGGAATATCCCTCCATGGGGGAAGTGCCCACAAGGTACATTAGTGCACTAGGAATACATCCTGGTTCCACTGTCTGAGGTCCCTTAGACTGCTCATGCCTTCTAGCTGAGACCCAAGTTCAGGGGATCTGAGTCAGTTCCATGGTGGATTCCCAGCTATCAGTCTGGGGACCCATTAGCTCCTCCTTGTTCTCTATGTGTTTCTGCAGCATGGTGTTGTCCTCCCTCTCTGCGTCTGGATTCCAGTTTGGCTCATTGTTTAATTGTGGGTGTTTGCTTCTGTTTCCAACAGGTACTAGATGAGGGCTACATGATGGTGAATAAGTTAGTCATTGATCTCATTATCAGGGAAGGGCATTTTTGGCAGCCTTTCCACTGTTGTTCAAATTCTTAGTTGAAATCAGTCTTGCAGGGCTCTGGACAATTCTTTAGGTTCAGTTTTTTTCTTCAATCCTATAATGGCTCCCTCTTTTAAGGTCTCTCTCTCTCTCTCCCTTTCTCCCTCTCTCTCTTTTCTGTTTTCTATTCCTCCCCTGACTCCATCTTCCTAGTCACATGGGCTTTCTTCTCTTCCCCTTCTCTTTCTTCTAGTTTCCTCTCCACTCCATGCCCCCCACTCCCCATGTGCTCTGGAGAACTTGTCCCTTCCCACTTCTGTGAGGGACCTTAAATGAATCTCTTAGAATCCATCTTGTATCCTAGTTCCTCTGGCAGTGTGAATTATAGGATGGTGATCCATTGCTCTAGGTCTAAAACCCATATATGAGTGAGTACATACCATGTTCCTCTTTTTTGTCACTGGTTTACCCCATTCAGGATGGTTTCTTCAAGTGCCATCCACATCTTCTTTATCCATTCTTCAGTTGAGGGGCACCTAGGTTGCTTCCAGGTTTTTGCTATTACAAATAATGCTGCTATGAACACAGTTGAGCAATGCCATTGTTGCATGGATGTGGACCATTTGGGTATATGCCTAAGAGGGGGATTGCTGGGTCCTGTGATAAACTGATTCCCATTTTCCTGAGTAACCACTATGTAGGGAGCCGTCCCTGCATTCTCCATTACAAGATGATGCCTGCATCCGGCTGGCGTTGAGAGTAAACAAGTCAGTGTGCAGGTGCAGGGTGATTTTCCCTCCCTTGGCCTCTGCCTCTCCCATGGCGTCATATGGGCCGATGGGCTGCAGCCAATCAGGAGGTGACATGTCCGAGGCGAAGGTTGTAAACCTTTATAAGGGTTGGGTTTTGGATGTTTGGGGTCTCCGCTCTTTAAGCTTATGCTCTCCCTCTCAAGATGCATTAAAGCTTTACTGCAGAAGGATCCTGAGTGTGCCGTGTCATTCTTGCTGGCGAGATGGTAGCGCGGGACACCACCATACTGATCTCCAAAATTGCTGTATAAGTTTGCAATCCCACCAGCAGTGGAGGAGTGTTCCCATTTCTCCGCATCCTCTCCAGCATATGCTGTCATTGGTGTTTCTAATTTTAGCCATTTTGGCAGGAGTAAGATGGTATCTCAAAGTTGTCATATTAATAGTTTCAAAGTAATAACACATTATAATTTCATTTATGTGAACCTGATTCAGATGCTAGCAGTTTTAAAATATGACTTTATTTTTGAGTATCTGGTTTTGTATGATTTTCTGTTTGCAAAAAAAAAAAAAAAAAAATCTGGAGAAGTGAGGCAACTCAGCTGGTAAAGCTTCTTTCAAACTTGAAGACCTGATTTTTTTCTCTTTTTTTCCTTTTTTTTATTTAAATTTGAAACAAGGTTGTTTTACATGTCAGTCCTAGTTCCCTCACCCTTCCATCCTCCCTTATCACCCCCTTTCTGTTCTACAGGGAAGGAGAGACCTTCAATGGGGAGTCTTCAAAAATCTGTCATATCACTTAGGTAAGGGCCTAGGCCCTCCCCCATGTGTCTATGCTGAGAAAGCATACCTGTACGTTGGATGGGCTCCCAAAGCCCATTCGTATACTAGGGGTAAATACTGGTTCACTTCCGGAGGCCACATAGAATGCCCAGTCCTCCTATCTGACACTCAATTTTAGGGGGTCTGGGTTAGTCCTATCTGGGTTAGTCCTATGCTAGCTTCTCAGCTATCAGACTGGGGTTCATGAACTCCCCTTTGTTCAGGTCAGATGATTCTGTGGGTTTCCCCTGCCTGTTCTTGAACCCATTGCTCATTACTCCTCTCTCTCTGCAACTGGATTCCAGGAGTTCAGCTAGTATTTAGAACAAAAGGGGATCAAGGGGAGACAAATGAAGACCTGATTTTAATCTCCATGTTCCACATGGTACAAAAGAGAACCACTTCCACAAATTGTCCTTTCTCTCTCTTCATGTATGGCCTGGGGACCCTATGTCAATAAATAAATAAATGTAACAAAAAAATTAGGAAGGCTGAACAAAAGCTTTAAATAATTCTATTTTATCTATGTATTTTTGAGAGAGTCTCATATAGTGAAGACTGGACTTGAACTTAATGGTTAACCAAGAATGACATTGAATTACTCATTCTCCTATATTCATGTCCCTCATAGTGAGATAGCAAGGGCACCACCACATATTAAACTCCTTGTAAAAATATCTGCAGGGATTTTTTCCCCATACTTAATTGCATTTTTATTTTCTTTGTGAGTTGGAATTTATTATTCATTTTACTTGCCAGGCTTATATCAAAAACATGATTTGCAAATACTTTCTCCTATTCTGTGAGTTCTTTTCATATTTTTATGCCTGATGTGCCTTATGAATCACCAAATCATGATTAGAAAGGGTAAATCTACCTTAGCAAGAATATTTTATTAAAAAGAAATTCTCATTCTCCAAATATATCATATTCCAGTGTCTTTCATGTGAGTCAATAACTAAGTATTAACTGAGTTTCTAAGATGAGCTATTTTCTATGAAAAAAAATAATAGTTTATTTTGTGTCTCAAATAATTATATATCAAGAAAGAAAATTAGTTGACTTTCATATCCTGGTAAAATTATATCAGTGTTTGAATTCATTAACCATGAACAATGACAGAAATAAAGTCTAAGGTGATAAAACAAGAATTAGAAACAGCGTGTGTGTATATACATACATACATACATACATACATATATATTTGAGAAATGAGAAGACATCATTTGAGGAAATAGAGTCTAATGAGAATGAAATGAAAAATCCAACATGTCAGTGACATTCTTTAATCAAAAGAACAATTTAACATGATACTAAACTGGGCAGATGTCTGAATCTCTTAATTGAGTCCAGAGATGTCAGTGGAGCTCTAAAGATTGGGAAAAGAAGTGCATGCTCTGTTGCTCCAGATTTAAACATTTTTTTTCTGAGCAATGAGAATCTTATCTAACTATGAAATCCAACTAAGTTATTAACATCTCAGCAAACAAATTTGATACTGAAGTTTGATGAGCAGAAAAAAAACAAAACAACACAATAATAATTGATTTAACAAGTATCTTTTAACTTAAGAAGAAAATTGAACATGCTGAAGCCCTTTTCAATCAGGAACTTAATTTTGTCCAAGCAGATTAAAATTGTCACTTGAATTTTTTGTGTTGTAATTTTTAATATTCTTTTTTCATTTAGCAAGCATTTAATTACTTATTATATTTATACTTGTACATTAAGTTAGATAAAATTTGTCAAAAGTCATGTACTGAAAAAGTTTTCAAAAGATACTAAGAAAATTAGGAACTATAAGCTCTTTGGGAGTTGAGTTTAAAATTAAAAACGTATAGTTCATATTTTGAATGTGTCCCTAAATGTTCATGTTAGTATGTGAAGTGGTGTTACTAAAAGGCTACAGAAGCTTTAAATATAGACAATGTTCAGACTTGAGGATATATAGGACAGATATTTCTTCTATATTTTGAGAGCAAATGGGTTTCCTACTCTCATCATGATATCTGCCTTGGCACAAGTCTTGAAACAATGGAGCCAATTAATAATTTATCAGGATACGAAACATAAGTGATAGGGGCAACCCTTTATGCTGTGAAAATATGTTTCTGTTATTGGTTTAATAAAATGCAGATTGATCAGTAGTCAGGCAGGAGGTATAAGCAAGGAGAATGCTGGGAAGAGCAGGACAGAGGGAGAGAGTTGCTCAGGAGATGCCATTGAGCTACTGGGAGGATAGGATTCTGAGCATTCTCTTGCAAGCGAAGACCATGTAGAAATACTTAGATTATTAGAAATGAGTTGATAATTAAGATAGAGCTAGACAATAAGAATCCTGAGCCACTGGCCAAAAAGTTGATAATTAATATGAAACTCTGTGTGTTTGTGCAGGACCAGGTCAGACAGAAACTCCATCTACACATTGTCAAAAAAATGTACATTAGCTCTTAAACTTAAAACCCTTCATGTTTGTTATACAGATGTAATCCTGAGTTGCACAGAAAATCCATGCTAAAAGTTTACAATATTGATGTGACTATATTGGAGATGTAGAGAAATATTTTAATTTGGCTCATGGAATAAGTTTGGAAATTTTGGATTATAAAAACTTGAGAAACCCTGAATTCCAAAAGGAGATTACAAATAAATTATGATATGGATCCTGAGATCATAATGCTAGTAGAAACTGACAGTAAAGTTAGTATTGTTAAAGTGTATAGGGAAAATAATAATGATTTTACATAAAATGGACTTGAAGAAATGTGGAAAATACAAAAGAACTTTGGGAGCACATTCCCCATGGAGGGATACTCCCTTAACCTAGAGGCAGGAGGGAGGGCTTAGTCCCTACTCCAAATGACTTGACATATTTTGTTGACTCCTCCCAGAAGGCATCACCCTCCCTGTGGAGTGGGGGCAGGGAATAGGATGGGAGGGTGGTTGGGTTGCATGTGAGGGAGGGAGAAAGAGAGGGAGGGAGAGGGAACTCGGATTGATATGTAAAATAAGAAAAATAATTAAAAGGCACAAAAATATTAAGGCAAAAATATGTTTTCTCTGCTCTATAATGTTCAAGAAGGTAGAGCTAAAAGGTGTGGAATAGTATAGTTTGTGTGAAGAAAGTTTAGGCCACTGGTATTCTTGGTAATTTTACCCAAATTTACTGAGATTTGGAACAAAGTTGATCAGAGTAGGAGAATTTGCAAACCTTGACATTTTGACAAAGAAAGACATACATTTAATATGTGGCCAAGACAGGTAATAGTTCTAAGACAACCAAAAAAAAAAAAAAATAGTGGGGGAGACCTTTCTTTGGGAAATACCTGAAGAATATTTCAAAGCCTACTAGACCTTCCTACTCAGAACAAACTGAGATGTTTCAAAGTGGAGAAGACCAAGTAGACTGCCAGTAGACCTCCATTCTCTCTGCTCCCCCAGAAGCAAACTTCAAGGACACCTTTAGTGCTGCAGCAGAACATCAGTTACAACCTCCTCTCCTGTCTGCCCACACCTCTTGTGGATTGCACCATCATCCCCCACAGTCTCTGCTCCCCAACTTCATCCCAGCCCCAAATTCAGGTTGACACTACCTGCTCAAACACAGTCCATACCTGCCAGAAGACTAGGTAAACTGCTAGCTCACCTCTATTCTTCTCAGCACTCTCTGAGGGCTGCTGGGGCCATACAGACCTGAGTAACATGTGTTGTCACCCAGAACTATGGCATTGTGCATGGCCAAATTGTGGGGGACTACGTATGGGTCTATAGCTCTTCCACAGCTGCAGTCTGTGTTGGTATCCTTGTCTACTATTAGCAACAAAGACAACAAAGAGATGCACAGAGTTGGCCCCTCCCCTCTCTGGCTAGAACTCTAGGGAGAACTGCCCTTACCCATTACCAACTGCAGCAATCAAGAGAGTAGGAAGTACACCTTACCTGGGCAGCACAGTAGACATGACACTACTGGTGGGATGTGGACAATCCTGCTCTAAAGGTGTGAGAGAGCAGGAGAGCAAGCTACACTGCCTGTCATGTCTGTCATGTTTTGATCTTGCCCCGCTTTCCTTATCACCTGCTGCAGTCATCAAAACTGGACCCAGAGTCATGAGAGTGGGAGAGCTGCCCATGCTTCTGATCATCTCAAGACCCTCAAGGCCCTTTAACCTTGCACAGCACCCTGTTGGCAAATATATAGGTAAGCTATCTTGAGAGTATGAGAGTAAGAGAGATGACCCTTTCTCCACTTATCTGTCATGTGGTGACATGGGTGAGAAAAATATGCCTTCCTTCCCCTTACCTTGCCACCTGTGTCAAGTAGGATATGTGGCTTCAGGGGCATGAGAGCAGGAGATCGACCTTTCATTCTCCTAACCAACTGCAGCACTCAGAAGAGCAGACCCTGCATCTAACCTGGAACAAACATCATAGCGAGCCCTGGTTATTTGGGTGAAGGTTAGCTTGTCTCAAGTATGTGAGAAGAGGAGAACTAACCCTGTTCCTTGATTACTTGTGCATTGGGGGAGCTATACAAAGCATTGCTGGAGAGTACATCCTGGTATTGTCAATGAGGTAAAGCTGGTAGGCTGACAAACTCCACTACCACACAGGACTGGAACAAGGTCTATGAGATAGCACACCCAACATACACCTCATCTATGAACTACTGGAGCATGTGAAGGGGATGGACCTGCCAATCTGAAGCTACAGAATCCTCATCACACAGGAGAGCAAGAAGATATTCAAATAAAGTCCCAGTGAGGGCCCACTATCAATAGTATAGCAGAAGCTAGAGGCCTCAAACCAGACAAAAGACTTATGGCAATGAGCACTTACAAGTAAAGATGTACAGAATAATGGGTCTACTGCTTAAATCACCAAGCCACACTACATTTTCCTATAACTCACAGTGAAATAGAAGCAGTCATTAAAAGTTTCCCACCCACAAACCCCTAGACCAGATGGTTTTAGTACAGAACACTACCATAATATCAAAGAGGAGATAGTGCAACTACCCTACAAATTATTCTATAAATTTGAAATAAAAGAACCATTGCCCAACTCATTTTATAAGGCCAGAGTTACTCACCCTAATGCCAAAAATCACATTAAGACTGAAAAGTCAAAGAGAATTATAGACCAATTTCCTTCATGAACATACATGCAAAGACATTCAATACAATACTTGCAAATTAAATCCAAGAACAATGCAACAAGTTCATCTGCCATGGTTAAGTAGAATTCATCCCAGAAATGCAGGGTTGGTTCAACATATGAAAATAAGTAATATAATCCGCAATATAAACTGAAAAAAAAAAAAAACACATGATCATAGTATTAGTGTTGAAAAGCCTTTGACAAAATCCAAAGCCCTTGCATGAGAAAAGTCCAGGAGCAATTAGAAATACAAGGGACACACCTCAGTATAATAAAGGAAGTTTAAAGAAAGTCTTTAGCCAACATCAAAATAACTGAAGAGAAACAAGTATCAATTCCACTAAAATCAGGAACAATGCAAGATAGTATTTGAAGTTTTAGCAAGAACAGTAAGACAACTGAATGAGATCAACTGGAAACAGTTGAAAAAGAAGAATTCCAAGTATCATTATTCACTGATGATATGAGGGTATACACAAATGATCCAAATGTTTCTACCACTTATAAACACTTTCAGAAAAACGCATGGGTACAGATCAATTAAAAGTAAATCAGTAGTGCTCCTAAAAGCAAATGACACAGATGGGGAAACAATCAAGGAAACAAACTTCATAATAACCTGAAATAATATAAAATATATTACTTCACTAACCAAGCAAGTGAAAAAGTTGTATGACAAAACTTCAAGTCTTTGAAGAAATAAATCAAAGACGATATCACAAGATGTGAAGATCTCCCAAGCTCATGGATTGGTGGGATTAACAAAGTAAAAATGGGCATCTTACTAAAAATGATCTACAGATTCAATTCAATCCCCATCTAAACTCCAACATAATACTTCTCAGACCTTAAAGGAAAATTCTCAACTTCACATGGAATAACAAAAATCTCAGAATATCTAAAATAATCCTGAACAAAACATAAGCTACAGAGGTATCACCATCCCTGATTTCATGTTGTCCTACAGATGTGTACTAATAAGTATGTGCTATTTCCATAAAAACAGAAATACGGATCCGTAGAATAAAATTGAAGACACAAACATAACTCAATGGAAACCTGATTTTTTTTTATAAAGAAGCCAGGAATACACACTGGAATTAAGACAGGATTGATGGAAGATGTCATTTGTAAATATGTTTCTCTTATTGGTTAATGAATAAAGCACTGTTGACCAATAGGAAAGCAAGATAGGTGGGACTAGGAGACAAGGAGGATTCTAGGAAGTAGCAGGGAGGAGTCAACATGGAGAGACTTGAGAGAACTGAGGTCAGGGCCCTCTAGCCAGTAAGATAAGACCATGTGGAAATATTTAGATGAATAGAAATGGGTTAATATTTAAGACATTGCTAGCTTACATGTAATACAGCATCTCAGTGCATCATTTGGAGCTGGTGTGGCTGTGTGACCAGGCCAGAGGAGGAAAATACCTTACTCATAACAGAGCATCTTCAACAAATGGCGCTGGTCAAAGTAGATATCTGCATGTAGAAGAATGCAAATAGATCAATTTTTATCACCCTGCACAAAACTCAGGTCCATGTGGAATAAAGACCTCAACATAAAGCCAGATACACTGAACCTAGTAGAAGAGAAAGTGGGGGACAGCCTTGGTACAACAGCAATTCTTGAACAGAACACTAACACCACAGGCATTCAGATCAACATTTCATAAATAAGTGCTTATGAAACTGAAAAGAATCTGTAAGGCAAAGTTCACCATCAATTAGACAAAGCAGCAATCTACAGAATAGAAAAATAATTTTACCAACTCAAAATCTGGTATAGACTAATATACAAAATATAAAGATTCAAGAAACTAGATATTAAAAAAGCAAATAAATGATCCATTTAAAAAAATAGATCAAACTAAAATGGCTGAGAAACAAACAAACAAACCAATATTTACCATCTGTAGACATCAGGTAAAGGCAAATCAAAATGACTCTTGAGATTCCACCTTATACTTGTGAAAATGGCTAAGATCAAAACCACAAGTGACAACTCATGCTGGAGAGGATGTAGAGCAAGGGGAACACTCCTCTTTTGCTGGTGGAAGTACAAACTTATACAGCCATTTTGGAAATCAATATGTTAGTTCATTAAAAAACTGGGAGTTAAACTACCTCAAGACCCAGCTATACCACTCTTGGACATATACCCACAGGACACTCTGTTGAACAACAAGGACATTTGTTTAACTATGTTCATTGAGGTTTCATTAATAATAAGCCAGAAACCATAAACAACCTAAATGTCCCTCAACTGAAGAATGGATAAAAATTTTGGCACATTTATCCAATGAACTATGACTACATGAAATTTACAGGCAAATGGATATAACTAGTGAAAATCATACCAAGAGTGGTAACCTAGGCCCAGAAAGACAAATGTCCACATATAAGTGGATCTTAACTGTTAATTAAATGAAATTCAGGTTGCAACCCACAGACTCAGAGAGGTTAGGCAAAGAGGGCATCTGTTGGGTGGAATCATGGATATTTGAGGAAAAAGGAAATAGAATAGGCTTTGTGGGTTGACTTTTGGCAGGTGGGATGGGGATAGGAGGAATCAGGTGTGTATCAGGGAGAGATGGAGGGAGAGAATATAAGGATAGATGTCTGGAATTGGAGGTCATTTTTGAGTAGTGTGGAAACCTAGTGAAGTGGAAACTTCCTGGAATTTGTGAGGGTGGCCCTACTGAGGAATCCTCGAAATGAAAGATATGGAGTCTGAACAGGGTATCTTTTTTAGCCAGATAAGGCTGCTGGTGTTTGACTGTGTTGCATACAATTGAGTTTTAGCCTATGGGGTCCCATAGAGATTTCAAATCCCTGCAGTTTTATGCTAGAAAATAGTTTCCTTCTTTGAAAACTGACAGTGGGACATTGTCAAGGAAAATATCTACACTGCTCCATCTACACAGCTCATTGAAAATAGAGAAATTGAGCTGGTGGCTGCATGAAGACTTTATCCATATATTCTAGTAGTTTGAGAGTGGTAAGATACTCTGAAAGCTACCCAAAGTGAAACCTGGACACCAACCCAGCCACAAAACCCTCCACCTATCATCTGTTCTGTCTGCAAGATGTGCTAGAGCAATGGTGTGGTAGAACTTGTGGGAGTGGCCATCCACGTTTGGTTTAAATTGAGGCCCTTGCCAGGAGAGGGAACCAATAGCCTACACTACCTACATGGTTAGGAACTAGAAATTGGATAGCCTAGTGGCCTAGGGTGGAACCAAACACTACTGTTAAATAAAATCAATAATATGATTTCTAATTATATTATGCTCTACTCATAGATTAGTCCCTTATCCAGTCTTCATCAGAGACTACTCTTCAATAAAAATAAAATTTACAAGAAATAGATGTATAAAAGTGATTTTTTGCTTCAAAGGCATACCTGAATAGAAATATCTTATTTTATTTTATTTTAAAATTTTATTTTAATTATGTGCATATGTATGTGAGAACTTTTGTGTTCATGAGTATATAGGTGCTAATGTAGGCCAGAAGTTTCAGATTCCTCAGGAAATAATGTGACAGGTTTTAGCATGATTATATAAGCCCGAGACAGATATTGGGGTTCAAGCTAAAGATCAGGGAAACAAAACAGCCAAGCCACCAGAGAGTTCTTATCACTACCAAAGTGTCCTGCCCTTAATGTGCCTGGAGACTAAAATTTGACCTGAGACCCTAGATACCAATTACCTGTACTGAGATCTTGCTCTTGTTTTATATACTTCTATAGTGCTGGGATTAAAGTTGTGCACCACCACCACCCAGTTTCTATGGCTAACTAATATGGCTGCTAAGATTAAATGTATGTACCACCACTGCCTAGCATCTATGGCTTTGCATTCTGATCTCCAGGCAAGCTTTACTATATCACAAACAATATATCACCACAACAGGCAGTTTTTAAGCACTCAGCACAGGGGCTAGGAATCAAACTCAAATTCTGTGTAAGATCTGCATGCACTTTTAACCTGTAAGCCACCTCTCCAGGTCCCATATAATTGAAAGGAAAGCCCCGAGGCACCTTTTTCTTCCTGTTTAATCTAGGAAGTCATTTTTTCCCATTTTTCCTAAAACTTTATTTCCATTGGAATCATTCTCCTTAGAGCAATGGTTCCAATACGTACCAGTGCTGTTTGTGTTTCTGACAGACTTTGGAACCATCCATAAATGTAGAATGCATTTCATATGCGATCATGGTGGCTTGTACTGATATTTCAAAGGAAAGCCTAGGATATCCAGTGTGCAAAATGGTTGGAATCCTTGCATGTATGCAATCCTCAGAAAGCAATATGTGAATCTCAGTACAGTATGCATGTACGGGTTAAAATCATCTTAATAGACAGTTACAAAATACACCATCCTTAATTTCCAGGATATAAATGGGTACACACACACACACACACACACACACACACACACACACACACACACAGAAAAGTGAGTTTTAAGAACCATAAATATCTCAAATAAGTAACAACAAGACACTTAAAGTTCTTAGATTAAAAAAAAAAATGAACAATCCACATTTAGTATTAGTAGGTTGAAGGCAATGATAACCATCAGGTCACAGGGAAATGGAAAGATAATGACACAAAGAATCACTGAAACAAAGAGTCTTTGACATCTATTTGAAATCACATGCTTATGACCAAATTAATGTATCCATCATCATTCATGATTATATCGATTTTTTATTTTTATGAAAAATATTGTTGATTTTCCTATTATAATTATATTAATTGATTATTCTGTTTATGAGTTTACCTTTAACTGTGGGTTTTGTACTTCCTATGTTGTCCTGATATTATCTTCATTTAACTTCCATTAAAAGATCTTTCCTATGTAATTGTCACACTGGTCTAAGGGAGAAAAAAAAAAAACTCAGCTTTTTCTTGTCTGGGGAACTATATTACTTTTTATTTTCTTCAAGTTTTCAATATAATATTATAGAATGACCTTTTAATATTCAAATTTGAATATTTTACCGTTCTTCCACTTAGTCGGCAAAGTTTTTGCTGAAAAGAGTGCTGATTTAGAAAAATTTCATTTGGAATTGGTGAGCCTTTATCCTCTTGATGCCGTGAATTATATTTCTTTGATATTAACTTTTGACAATTTTTATTACAATGTGTCTCCATGTACTATTTAAGTTGTATTTACTTGAGATCCACTGAGATTCATGAATATAGATGCTTATCTCTTTCAATATTTTTATATTTCCATCTAATATTCTTTAAATAGGCTTCTCTCTGCGTGTCCTCTGTCCCTCTTTTCTGAGATACTCCTGTGTCATATACTCATGTGCTTGATTATATCTGTCTCAGGGTTACGTTATAGCCACTTCACAGTATTCATCATTGTTTGTCTGTATTTATCTAATGGGCTAATTCCAGTTGCCTTCAAGGTCATTAGTTATTTGTTTCACATTGTTGAGTCTGCCATTGAAGTCCTCCTATTAATAGCTATTAAAGATCATAGATGTTTGTACATATCTTCTATTTAAAAAATAACAAAATATTCTTTGCTCACTATTGTCTTTCATACATCATTTTTTATGTAATTATATATATGTATATATATATATACATATATATATATATTACCTGCAATACAAGTCTTCATTTAAATATGACTTAAAACATTAACCACAAATTATAAGTTTCCAATTTGTCATGTGGACACAGAAAATTCCATTTGTTGCTTTCTTAACGTTGACACTGTATAGGAATATTTTATTTTTACTGGACATTAATAGCATTGCTTATAAAGCTGATTGTAAATCATTAGTTCCTTTCTCAGAACAATATGAGTGAATATAGCATTTACACCTGAAATTCACTAGTCACAGTATGAAACAGCAGTTATTTATATGCTGAAATCTCACATTATAACTTTGTATGAGCACAGCTGATTTTCGTGAAATTTATGTTATTAAAGGAAAGCCTGTCTCCTGACTTGCTCTTGTTGCTTTCATAGTAATGGGCATATGAGAAATTGTGCTGTTTATTTTCAAAATGCCTTCTGATCTTAAATTTTTTTTCTTCAGATTAGATTAAGTTACTACTTTGGGTATCAAGAAGATTCATATTGGAGTAGATATTTCATTTGTATTTCTACAATATTGAGCCTGTGTTTGATTAGATAGTATTGAAGATTTATGAGGTGTACAAAACACATATTTTTGTACATATTTATTTTTTAATCAGTTTTGAAATTGTAATCCACTGGACTACATTTTTTGTAAGGATTTGGTTCTTAGAAAAATGAAACTTTCTCTCTTTGTTCTTGTCTTTTCCCCCTATTTTTTAAAATGCAAATTAGAAATAAGTGTGTCCGACATATCAAACCCAGTTACCATTCCCTCCACTCCTTCCCTGCCCTCCAGCAACCCCTATCCCATCCCCTTTCTGCACCCCAGGTAGGGTGAGGCCTTCCATGAGGGATCTTCAAAGTATCTCATATCATTTGGACAAGGGCCTAGGCCTTACCGCATGTGTCTAGGCAGAGAGAGTATCCATCTAAGTAGAATGGGTTCTTAAAGTCTGTTCATATACTAGGAATGAATACTGACCCACTACCAGTTGCCCCATATATTGCCAAGTTCTCCTAATTGACACCCAAGTTGAGGGGGTCTGGGTCAGTCCCATGCTGGTTTCCCAGCTATCAGACGGGGGTCTATGACCTCCCCCTTGTTCAGGTCAGCTGTTTCTGTGGGTTTCTCCAGTCTGGCCTTTACCCTTTTGATCATCAATCCTCTCTCTCTGCACATGGATTCCAGGAGTTCAGTTCAGAATTTAGCTGTGGGTGTCTGCTTCTGGTTCCATCAGCTACTGGATGAAGGATCTAGGATGGCACATAAGTGATGGGAGATGCCTATATATATATATATATATATATATATATATATATATATATGTTTCTCATACTGGTTTAATGAATAAAACACTGTTGGCCAATAGGAAAGCAAGATAGGTGGGACTGGGAGACAAGGAGGAAAGAGGAAGTAGTAAGGAGGAGTCAAGATGGAGAGACTGGGGAGACAAGACACTGGCCCCTTTCCCTGGTAAGAAGACCACGTGGAAATATTAGATTAACAGAAATGGGTTAATACTTAAGACAGAGCTAGCTGATAAGAAACTAGTACCAGGCCAACAGCATTAAATCCAAATCAGAGTGTTAATTGGGGCTGGTGCAGTGTCGGGACAAGACTGGCGGCGGGTGGAACAAACCTTACTCCTTATACATAAGGTCCTTGTCAACCGCATTATCAGGGAAGGGCATTTAAGGTAGCCTAGCCACTATTGCTTAGATCGTTAGTTAGGGTAATCCTTGTAGATCTCTGGACATTTCCCTAGTGCCAGATTTCTCTTTAAACCTATAATGGCTCACTCTATTAAGGTAGCTCTTTTCTTGTTATTCTCTATTCTTCCCTAACTCAATCTTCCTGCTCCCTCAAGTCCTCCCCACCCCTCCTCTTCTTCCATTCTCTTTCTCGTAACACTGCCCTCCCCCAATGCACCCAATTTCCTCAGGATATCATGTCACTTTCCCTTTCTCTGGGGGGACCTCCTTGTTTCTTAGGGTCCTCCTTGTTTCCTAGCTTCTCTGCCAGTGTGGAGGCTTGTAATCCTTTGCTCTATGTCTAAAATCAATATATGAGTGAGTACATACCATGTTTAAATTTTTGTGAATGGGTTCTCATTCAGGATGTTTTCTTCTAATTCCACCCATTTGCCTGTGACTTTCAACATTTCATTTTGTTTCCCCCTCTGAGTAGTTCTCCATTGTGTTAATGTCCCACATTTTCTATATACATTCTTCACTTGAGGGGCTTCTAGGTTGCTTCCAGGTTCTCGCTATTACAAATAATTCTGCTATGAACATAGTTGAACAGATATCCTTGTTGTATGAATGTGCATCTTTTGGGTGTGTACCTAAGAGGGGAATTGTTGGAACTTGTGGTAGACTGATTCCCATTTTTCCTGAGGAATCAACACACTGATTTACAAGTGGCTAATGAGCCATTCCCACCAGCAGTGCAGGAAGGTTCACCTTTCTCCACATCCTCTCCAGCATAAACTGAAATTATTGTTTTTTATTTTAGCCATTCTGACAGGATCAAGATGTATCTCAGAGTTGTTTTGGTTTGCATTTCCCTGATGGCTAAGGATGATGAGACCTTTCAGCCATTTTAGACTCCTTTATTGAGAATTCTCTATTTTGTTCTATACCCAATTTTTAAAATTTGGATTATTTGGTGTTTTGGTGACTAGTTTCTTGAGTTCTTTGTATATTTTGGAAATCAGCCCTCTGTCAGATGCGGGGTTGGTGAATATCTTTTCCCATTCTGTAGGCTGCCATTGCTCCTGATTATAATCACATTTTAGGTTAAAATACCAAGCAATTGCCATATAATTAATATTCTGGATGACTTATTATTTTGAAATTTTCCCTATAATATGTACTAGTTCATCACCTAAACTTCACATACAACAACATTAAGAACTAAAAGTCTCCAAATACTTTGTTTAATTAAACAGTAGTGGAATTTACCTTGATTCACAATAAAGGTCTTATTCTGTTGACAATCTTATCATCATTTTTCCATGTATATTACATAGGTATTTTTAACCCTTTCCAGCATCACAAAACATGCTTTATTTATATCATTTTAAGCTTTCTTTAGTTCGTTTTTTCAAGCTTTCATCACAAACAATTTACACAAGCTGATCTACATCATTAGATACAAAAAATGACCTCCCTCTTGGCACCAATTTTACTAGTCATCTTTCCATTACTGTAGTAAAATTTCTGAAACAGTTAACATAGAAAGACAAAATGTTAGTCAGTTGTAAGTACCACATGCTTATATCATAAATGTCCAAGGAATGGAAATATGAAGAGTTCAAGACAATCCTCAGCTACATAATAAATTTAAGATCACCCTGGGATATATTGGGGGGTCACAATTTTGGAACTATCATCCCATGGTTAATTGAGATTATCATGTTTTTAACTACTAATCTTTAATTTTATAAATGTTCATAAAGCCATTATGTGATGTGGATTTCAATAAATAGGAATCCAGATGCTATATTTAATTCTCCATTAGCAGGTTTTCTTATTCATTCAACTAAAAACAAGATGTGTTCTTCAGTGTACGGTACTATAAGTATTACATAACTATGGCATGATAAACAAAAAAGTTATAATTCGACTGGTATACCCACTCTGTAAGAGGTTAGACTGACAAAAGTACTTTATGAACTTGCAGGTAGACTAAAAGCAAGCATATTAGTGCTCTATTAGATAAACCAATAGCATTTCTCTTAATCTTGATATAAGTGGACTGCAGAAATTAATGAATGGTGTTAGTCAATCATCATGTGACAATTGATTGTTCCTCAGTGGTATAAAATAATGACATCTTAACATTTGTAAACAAATAGACTGAATTAGAAAAAAAAAAAAAAACATACTGAGTGAGTTAAGCCAGACCCAGAAGGACAAATATGGGTATGGGATATACTCACTCTCAAGTGAAAATTAGGCATAAAATTTTTTGTTGATCCCTTGCAGAAGGCATCATCCTCCCTGTGGAGTGAGGAGCAGGAATGGGATGGGAGGATGGTTGGGGATTATGAGAGGGAGGAAGAGGGAACTGAAATCAATATGTAAAATAAGAAAAGAAAAATGGAAGAAATGAACAAATCTCTTAAAGAAAGTAAGGAAAGCCAAGAGAAAACAATCAAACAACAGGTGAAGGAAACAGTTCAAGACTTGAAAACTGAAGTAGAGACAATAAAGAAAACACAAACTGAGGGAATGCTGGAAGTAGAAAAACTGGGCAAAAAAACCAGGAACTAAAGATGCAAGCATAACCAACAGAAAACAAGAGATTGAAGAAAGAATATCAATAAAAGAGAATATAAGTAATAAAGAAATATATGAATATTTACTATGAGCAATTAAAATGCTACATGGTAGACTATATGTTAGTTATTATAAAAATAATTACTGGAAAGTACAAAAGAGGAAGAATTTTTGTAGACTTAGTGCTTGTCATGATAAAGAAAGATGAGTAATGTTATTTATGTTTAATTTCCAGATGAATCAAATTAAAATAATTAGATGCAAACATCACAGTGTTTGGCTACATGAAGCAGAATCGAAGTTTCAAACTGCTTCTTTTAACTTCCAGTTTGAAGTCTGACATGTGATAATTTTGGAAGTTGTCATTCTTATTATTAGAACAAAAGAAAAGCGGGTGTGCTGAAAAGAATGAACATTTACTGACTAATAAGGGAACAGAAGTCACAGGGAAAATCATCACCTCGAAGTTTAGCAAGGGAGATACCCAGACAGACAGACAAAAAACCAAAACTGGTTTACCTCAAGCAGAAATCACTAAAAATACTTACTTATCGATGTTAATGACTCACTAAAACTCATTAGGACTTTCCTCAATGTGAAAAAATTACTGGCCTTGTAAACTGAATTTCTGAAGAATCCACATCTTTACTATGCACCATGATGGCTTTCAATAGCTGAGATCACAATTAAGGTGAGATGGAATGTGTAAGGAGAACTGAAAGTGTATGAGCTAATATTACTCCATTTTAATAGGCATTTGCTATCAGCTTCTGTAATTGACCAACAAATCTGTCACCAGTAGGTAAAACTATTGGAGTGTATTCTTCAGTTCAGTAAACCCTTGCTTTTAATTTAATTTATTTTATTTATCCTAAAGCCTAGAAAGTTATAATGTGTGCAGACCTTTTCCTTCTCAACCTACTAGACACCCTCACTGTTATACATGACAAATGAACAGATTTGTGACTTGTTTTTCTTCCTTGATTGTAAAAGTTCTTGACAACTTTTTCATAATTGAGAATGCTACTTAGGCTGAGTTGCAGCCACATTTCTGGAGCTTGGTTACTCTTATATGGCTTGGTAAAAACTATTTATTTCCTTTAGAGCCAGAGCTCTCTGTCTTTGAACTGGCAGTTATGTTAAAGACATACATTTCAGTTCAGATTGTAGAAATACACATTAGTACAATTTGCATTACTATAATTAGAATATACCATGGGTAATTTATTATTACAATAAGTTTGACTTATAATTCTGAAGGCGGAAGAGAAGGAAATTAGAAAGTAGTAGACTTTAAAAATTGCTGTGCTATACTTCCAATGTCCTTCCCATGCTGTCCTGTATCTACCAGGTGGGCACAACATCTCAAAGATTACACAACATCCCAAAATAATATTACTGGGAAAAATGTTAAATCACAAAAGACAGTGGAGGTCATTGCAATTGAAACAATAGTATTCAGTTCTTGGCTCATACTCATCTCATAATGTGAATTATTATATTCAGTCCAGCATCCATTTCCCCACAGTATAAACAGACCCAATACTGCTTCAAAAATCTCAACAATACTTCTAAAATTAAAATATTTAAGTTATGATCCCTCTAATAGAAAAACAGTGTTGTACTTGCAATGCATTGAGATATAGAGTTAACAGTTCTATTTCAAAAGGAATAGAAATAGTACAAGGACATCTCTGAACAAAACAAAACTGAAGCCTAGTGTTATAATCATTAATCACTATAGTGCCTCTTTCTTCAGTCAGCTCAAATTGGTACCAGTAGCTATTCTTGGTGTAAGGTCCACATTCCTGTCGTCTTTTGGGGGAGCTTTTTAATGACAACTTACACTTCTTAACAGATCCATGCATCAACATCTCCCGCCAAACAAATTTCTGCAGGTAATCTGACAATGGAAAACAATGCCTGGCCTCACGCATTATTTTCTGCCACTTTTACATAAGCTTCCATAATACCATGACTTTTGCATTCAGTATGACTACAAAACGAACACCACATGCATGACAACAAATTCTGTTGCCAGTTTTAGATATAGTTGTAGTGACTTCTAAATGTCTTCATGGCAGAACCTAGAAAATGTTAGCTGTCCTGTTTAGAAAGCTGCACATCTGCAGCTCAATCCCTTCAATGACTTTAAACAAACTTTTTTCAAGTGAGTTTCTGTTTCAAGTGAGTTTCTGTATAGCATCCCCAAACTATAACACTGTAATGAAAACTAAATTATCTGTTTTAAGCAGCAATAACCTGTAACAATTATGGTGACTTATAACCATATTTATGTTGTCAACAGTTTTAAATGAGCTCACACTAAGAAGCTTCTTGTTTACTTTCTATTCTGAATATTCACTGTAGACCTGGATGAGATTAAACAGAAATCTCTGTTCTATACCCTGAACATTATGTTTGAAATAGCCTATAACAAAAAATATTTAATCTACTACCTTTAAATTCAGCCTAAGTAGATGTTTAGGACATTAGTGAAATATAGCCAAATGATTTATTAGCATGAAGCACAAATTCCTCAAGTCCAATTTGTGATATAGTAAATAAGCTTCCTTAAGTAGGAAAATAGTAAAATTAAGTAAAAGGAGACATAAAATCCCAAATTTGAGCTGAATATCAAAATTTTAATACAGATAAATTTAACACCAAAAGAAAAGAATGAAAATTGAAGTAGTAATAGTTAAGATTTTCCAAATTTGCTCTATTGGAAATGTGGGATGGCAAGATGTCTCACAGGAAATTCTCTGCTCCCAGGCATGGGTCCTTGGGCTTCTTGACTTGGAAGCGCAGCAGCCCGCATCGTGGGAAAGTGAAGAGCTTCCCCAAGGATGACCCTTTCAAGCCTGTGCACCTCACAGCTTTTCTATACTACAAGGTTGACATGACCCACATTGTCCAGGAAGTTGACAGGCCAGGATCCAAGAAAGAAGTTGCAGAGGCTGTAACCATTGGGGAAACACCACCCATGGTGGTTGTAGGCATGGTGGGATATGTGGAAACCCCATGAGGTCTCCGTACCTTCAAGACAGTGTTTGCTGAGCACATCAGTATAAAATGCATTTCTATAAGAACTGGCACAAATCTAAGAAGAAGGCCTTCACCAAATACTGTAAGAAATGGCATGATGACATGGGCAAGAAACAGCTGGAGAAGGACTTCAATAGCATGAATAAGTACTGCCAAATCATATGCATTATTACTCGCATTCAGATGCGTCTGCTTTCCCTGAGCCAGAAGAAGGCATACTTGATGGAGTTCCAGGTGAATGGGGGCACTGTGGCTGAGAAGCTAGACTGGGCCCGGGGGGGGGTGGGTGGGCGGGGAGCTGGAGCAGCAGGTTCCTGTGAACCAGGTGTTTGGACAGGATGAGATGATTGATGTAATCGGGGTAAAAAAAGGCAAAGTCTACAAAGGGGTGACAAGTCATTGGCATACAAAGAAACTGCCTCTCAAGACCCATCGAGGGCTGCACAAGGTTGCCTGTATTGGAGCATGGCACCCTGCCCGTGTGGCCTTCTCTGTAGCTAGAGCCGGGCAGAAAGGCTACCATCACCGAACAGAGATTAACAAAAAGATTTACAAGATTGGTCAAGGCCACCTCATTAAGGATGGTAAGCTGATCAAGAACAATGCATCTACTGACTATGACTTGTCTGACAAAAGCATCAACCTACTAGGTGGCTTTGTCCATTATGGTGAGGTGACCAATGACTTTGTCATGCTCAAAGGCTGTGTGGTGGGAACCAAGAAACAATTGCGCATTCTCCGCAAGTCATTGTTGGTACAGATCAAACGACGAGCTCTGGAGAAGATTGACCTAAAATTTATTTATACCACCTCCAAATTTGGCCCTGGTCATTTCCAAACCATGGAGGAGAAGAAAACATTCGTGGGACCATTCAAGGAAGACCACATTGCCAAGGAAGAAGGTGCTTAAGGCCAGAAGTACTTTGTACAACTGGCGTGGTCTCAATAAAAATGTTTACAGTGAAAACAAAAAAGATTTTCCAAATTTAATAATAGATATCAATCCATAGACCCAGGGAACTCAAATACTATGAAGGATCAAAAGTACAGGAAAACATCTTAACCGGCTGATAAATAAGGTTATAGGCACCACATCAGTAACCACTCAACCATCAAAATAATGTAGTATAATCTTTACATAATTTTCTATATGGAAAAACAACCCCATTTGCCAGGTCCCTGCCAGAGGAGAGACATCTTAGAGAGCTTGGACCACCCAAAGCTACAGACATTGAACTTCTAACCCACTTAAGCCCACTGGGACAGTGAGAGAGAGAGAGAGAAGGAGAGAGGTCCCACCTGCACTATTGGAAGAAGCAATGGGAAGACTGCAATACAATAAGACATCTAACAATAGAAAGATGAGCATGGCACCACCAAAATCTAGGGATGCTACACCAACTAGAGCTGAAGACCCCAAAGCAGATGAAGCAGAAGAAAACGACTTAAAAATATCTTCATAAAAATGATAGAGGCCATCAAAGACAATGTAAGAAAATCCCTTAAAGAAATGGAAGAAAAAACAAACAAAAAATTGGAAGAAATGAACACATCTCTTAAAGAAAATATGGAAATCCAAGAAAAATCAATTAAACAGGTCAAGGAAATGGTTCAAGACTTGAAAACTGAAATAGAAACAATAAAGAAAACACAAACTGAAGGAATGCTGGAAATAGAAAAACTCGGCAAATGATCGGAACTATAGACACAAACATAACAAACTGAATACAAGAGATGGAGGAGAGAATCTCAGGTGCTAAAGATACACTATACTAAAGAAAATAATAAATCCAACAAATCCTTAACACAAAACATCCAGGAAATGTGAGAAACCATGAAAAGGCCAAACCTAAGAATAATAAAAAAAGAGGAAGGGGAAGAAGCCCAGCTCAAAGGTACAGAAAACATATTCAACAAAATCATTGAAGAATACTTTCCCAATCTGAAGAAGAGCATGCCTATGAAAATACAAAAAGCATACCGAGCACCAAATAGACTGGACCAAAGAAAAAATACCCCTCAATACATAATAATCAAAATACCTAATATGCAGAATAAAGAAAGTGAAGGAAAACAGCCAGGTAACATATAAAGGCAAACCTATCAAAATTACACCTGACTTCTTCATGGAAACTCTCAAGACGATAAGGTCCTGTATAGGTATTATACAAGTACTAAGAGTATAAAGTTGCCAGCTCAGGATATTATTCCAAGCAAAACTCTCAATCATAACAGACAGAAAAAACAAGATATTCAATGACAAAGCCAGATGTTCCCAATATGTATCTACAAATCCAGCCCTACAGGAAGTTCTGGAAGGAAAACTCCAACCCAAGGAAGTTAACAACACAACTGAAAGCCTTAGAACAAAAAGAAGCAAACTCACCCTAGAGTAGTAGACACCAGGAAATAATCAATTTGAGGGCTAAAACCAATAGAGCAAAGTACAGGAAATAAATACAAAAAAATCAAAGTGACAGAGAGTTGGTTTTTCGAGAAAACCAACAAGATAGACAAACCTTAATCCAAACTAACAAAAAAGTAGAGAAAACATGCAAATTAACAAAATAACTGAAAAGGGGGGTATAACAACAGACACTGAGGAACTTCAGACAATTTTCAGGTCATACTTTGAAAACCTATACTCCACTAAATTTGAAAATTCAACGGATATTGACAAATATCTAGATAACTGTCACTTACCAAAATTCAATCAAGGCAGAGAAACAACTTAAATAGTCCTATAACCCCTAACAAAATAGAAGCAGTCATCAAAAGCCTTCCAACCAAAAAAGCCCAGGGCCAGATGGCTTCAGTGCAGAAGCCATCTACCAGAAATTCAAGGAAGATCTAATAACAATTCCCCTCAAATATTCCACAAAAATGAAGAAGAAAGTCATTACTTAACTCTTTTATGAGGCCACAATCACCTTCTTACCCCAACCACACAAAAAACACAATTAAGAAAGAAAACTGCAGACCAATATCCCTCATGAACATTGATGCAAAAATACTCAATAAAATACTGGCAAACTGAATCCAAGAATATATCAGAGAAATAGAAATCATTCACTCTGATTCTTCTCTGGGTTGCAGGGATGGTTTAACATACGGAAATCTAACAACATGATCCACCATATAAACTAATTAAAAAGAAGAAGCACATGATCATCTCCCTAGATGCTGAAAAAAGTCTTTGACAAAATCAACACCGTTTCATGATAAAGGTCTTGGAGAGATCAGGGATAACAGGAATATAACTAAATATAATAAAAGAAATATACAATAAACCAACAGCTAACATCAAACTGAATGGAGAGAAGCTTAAGGCCATTCCTCTAAAATCAGGAACAAGACAAGGCTGCCCTCTCTCTCCATATCTCCTCAGTATTGTACTCTAGCTAAAGCAATAAGAGAACAAAAGGAGATCAAGGGAATGCAAACTGGAAAAGAAGAAGTAAAGCGTTCTCTAATTGCAGATGATATTATAGTTTACATAAGCGACCCAAAAAACTCTAACAGTGAACTCCTACAGCTGATAAACACCTTCAGCAAACTAGCAGGATACAAGATAAACTCAAAAAATCAGTAGCCCTATTTTTTCAGGTGACTAAGGGCCTGAGAAAGAAATCAGAGAAATATCACACTTTACCATAGCCACAAACAACATAAAGTGTCTTGGGGTAACACTTACCAAACTAGTGAAACACCTACATAGTAAGAACTTGGTGGCTTTAAAGAAACAAATAAAAGAAGATACCAGCAAATGGAAAGATCTTCCATTCTCTTTGATAGGTAGGATAAACATAGTAAAAATTGCAATCTTGCCAAAAGCAATCTACAGATTCAATGCAATCTTCGTTAAAATCCCAGCACAATTCTTCACTGACCTTGAAAGGATAATTATCAACTTTATATGCAAAAATCAAAAGACCCAAGATAGCCAAAACAACCCTGTCCAATAAAGGAACTTCAGGAGGTATCAACATCCCGTACTTAAACTCTACTACAGAGCTATAGTTCTGAAAACAGCCTGGTACTGGCACAAAAACAGACAAGTAGACCAATGGAATTGAATCAAAAATTGTGATACTAATCCACACACCTACGATCACCTGATTTTTGACAAAACAGATAAAAGTATACAATGGGAGGAGGAAAGCATCATCAACAAATTGTGTTGGTACAACTGGATGATGGTGTGTAGAAGACTGCAGATAGACCCATCTCTATTGCCATGCACAAAACTCAAGTCCAAATGGATATAAGACATCAAAATAAATCCAGCCACACTGAATCTCTTTGAAGAGATAATGGAAGGTACCCTTTTACAAATTGGTACAGGAGACTGCTTCCTGAACATAACTACAGTAGCACTGACACTGAGATCGACGATTAATAAATGGGACCTCCTCAAACTGAGAATCTTATGTGAGGCAAATAACACAGTCGAGAAGAACAAATGGCCGCCCACAGGCTGAGAAAAGATTTTCACCAATCCTGCATTTGTCAGAGGGCTTATCTCAAAAATATACAAAGAAATCAAGGAACTAGTCAACAAAACACCAAATAACCCTAATAAAAAATAGGGTACAGAAATGAATAGAAACTCTCAATAGAGGAAATCAAAAAGGCTGAAAGACACTTAAGAGAGTGCTCAACATCCTTAGCTATCACGGAAATGCAAATCAAAACATCTTTCCGATACCATCTTACTCCTGCCAGAATGGCTAAAATCAGAAACAAGAATGACCACTTATGCTGGAGATTATGTGGATAAAGGAGAACACTCCTCCTCTGATGGTGGGTGTGCAAACTTGTACAGCCATTTTGCAGGTCAGTATGGCTGTTCCTCAGGAAAATGGGAATCGGTCTACCACAGAACCTGGCAATCCCCCTGTTAGGCATATACCCAAATAATGGTCTACCACAGAACCTGGCAATCCCCCTGTTAGGCATATACCCAAATGATCCATATCCATGCAACAAAGAAATGTGCTCAACTATTTTCATAGCAGCATTATTTCTAATAGCAAGAACCTGGAAGCAACCTAGATTCCCCTCAACTGAAGAATGGGTAAAGAAGATGTGGCAAATTTACACAATGGAATACTACTCTACAGGAAAAAAAAAAAAAAAAAAAAAAACAATGGAATCTTGAAATTCTAGGTAGGTGGATGGAACATGAAGAAACAATCCTGAATGAGGTAACCCAGTCACAAAAAGAGGAACATGGTATGTACATGCTCATATATGGATTTTAGGCATAGAGCAAAAGATCACCAGCCTATAATTCACAATGCCAGAGAAACCAGGATACAAGGAGGATTCTAAGAGAGTCATATAAGGTCCCTCACAGAAAGGGAAAGGGATGAGATCTCCAGAGCACATGGGGGTTGGGGGGCAGTGAGTAGAGAGTGAACTAGGAGAAAGAGAAGGGGAGGAGAGGAAAGCACATGGGAATAGGAAGACTGAGTCAGGGGAGGAATAGAGGAGAGAGAGAGAGAGAGAGAGAGAGAGAGAGAGAGACCATAATAGAGAGAGTCATTATGGTTTCAAGAGAAAACTGAACCTATAGAAATGTCCAGAGACCTACAAGACTGACCCCAACTAACAATTTGAGCAACAATGGAAATGCTAAAATAAATTCCATTCCCTGATAATGAGATCAATGACTACTTTATCCACCATTATGGAGCCCTCATCTAGTCGCTGATGGAAACAGAATCAAACACCCACAACTAAATCCTGAGCTTAACTGGAATCCAGATGCAGAGAGGGAGGACAAGGACAAGACTAGGTTGCAGAAACACATAGGACAACTGACCTGAACAAGGAGGAGCTAATGGGTCCCCAAACTCATAGGTGGGAATTCTGCATGGGACTGACTTAGACCCCCTGAACATGGGTCTCAGCTAGAAGACCTGAGCAGTCTAACGGACCTCAGACATTAGAACCAGGATGTATTCCTGGTGTAGAAAAGGACTTTGGGGACCCATCCCCCATGGAGGGATACTCCCTTAACCTAGAGACAGAAGAGAAGTACTAATCCCTACTCCAAATGACTTGAAAGATTTAGATGACCCCTCTTGAATGGCATCACCCTACATGTGAAGTGGGGGGGGGGAGGGAGGGGAGGGTGGTCAGGGTTCATGATAATTTGGGAGAGAGGGAAAGAGGGAGGAAGGGAGGGAGTGAGAGTCAACTGGGATTTATATGTAAAATAAAAATAAAAAATATAGGATAACACATATTTTCTGAAAAATATGGTAAGGATAAAATATACTTATTTTAATTAATAATAAATTTAAATATAATAACTTTTTAAAATAAATTTGCTTAACAGTAATATTTGAAGTAATTATGACTGAAAAAATACAATAAATTAGAGACAGACCGAGGATAGAAGAAAGCATTTGCATAAACCATGATGCATGGTACATGTACAACTGATAGAAATGGTTAATTGCATTTGAAGAATAATCTCTGCATTTTTAAATGTGTGTCACAATCCTCAAAATATCCCCTAAATAATTTGAACAGTGGAAGGAGGAAAATGAAATCCTACCAAATAGTATTTTATGCAATGTATTCAGCTTTCCTTACTCTGTAGTTAAGACCAGAAGAAGGGAAATAAAAGCAAGATGGACACACACACACACACACACACACACACACACACACACACATTCAAGATGCTGGTAACTCAAGGACTACTCAGGATATGGAAGTAGATAAACTAAATGCATATCTATAGCTCTCCTTTTATTTCTCAAATTCCAACCCTCAAGTTTCTCCCCCATCTCTGTAGCAGAGTACCACCTGTTGCTTCATTATCCTCTCACCATCTCCAGGTGATCATGCAGATCTTTCCAAAAATTCCTCATAACACTCACCCTGCTCTACCAGACTTCAACTCTAGCATTTTTTTTTTTAAATCTGTTAGCCAAGCCTGGCAGAGAAGGAAAAAAGCAAGCAAAGCAGGTAGGTGAGTTTCAAATATTTACTCTCCTCTCCTCCAAATCCAATACTTCTGTCTCATCCTAAACTCTGACTGAGACTTCCACTCATTACCTGCCATAATTACCATGAGACTAAGCAGAGCCTGATAGAGTACCCTGCTTTCTTCCCTCCTGGGAACCAACTCAGTCTTCCTCCAAACCTATCTCCACTCTTAAGTGTCAGCTCCCAAAACCTAGGAACACATTTTACCTGGAACTCCAAGTGGCAACATCTATCAGAATCCCAGAAGAATTTACGACTACACAACATATAGCAACAACACTCTTCTAAAAACCAGAGAGAGCAGTAGAAACCAAGGAACAAATTGTGCTGATATATTATTTGTGGTTTATTAACATTGACCTGAGGTTTCAGAAAGAAAAGTTAGCCACAAGCCATAGAATCCAGGCACACACCTTTAACTTCAGCATCCAGAAGCTAGGAGGTGGTGGTATACTCCTTTAATCCTTGGAATCAGGATTAAGAGGTAGACAGATCTCTGTGAATCCAAGGCCATCCAGATCTACACAAGATTGATCTGGTCCTAAAGAGGAACATCTCACACAAAGATGGTCACAGTAACTTGGATCACATGCCTTTAATCCAAGCATCAGGGAGGAATACAATATAATAACAAAGTCAGTAACAGGCTTCATTCTCCAGACATAATGAGAATAAGAGTGCCCTATCCCTGTTAGAGATAAGAGCTCCCTGGTAGCTTGGCTTTTTGCTTCCCTGATCTTCAGCTTAAACTCAAATATCTGTCTTTGGTTCTTGTATTTATTGTGTTACAACAAAACAATCACTCAAAAAGATCATATTACATATCAGCACCTAGAACTATTATATCTCTAACACAGATGCCTAGACACCAATATAAAAACAAAATCAATAATAGCAGAATTTTCTCCATCAGAGACCAGCATCCTTCTTCCAGAATTCTCTGAGTGTAGGAACATAGATAGACCTTAATATAACCTTTATGAATATAATAAAAGTGTTTAAAGAGGAAATTAATTAATCCCTTAAATACATCTATGAAACTCCAAGCAAAGAGTAGAAAGAAATTAATAAAACAGTTCATGGCCCAAAAGTAGAAACAGAATCAATAAAGAAAACCCAACCTGAGGGAAATCTAAAATAAAGAATAAGGAAATTAAAGAGGAACGTCAGAAACAAGCCTTGCAGCCAGAATATAAGAGATAGAAGAAAGAATCTTGGGCACTGAAGATGAGAGAAGAAATTGATACCTCATTCCAAAAAAGGTAAAGCAAATTATGGTAAAAATTATAAAATATATGGGATTCTATGAAAAGGCCAAATCTAAGAATCATCAAATAGAGGATGGGGAGGAAACCAAGGTCAACGGCAAGGAAATATTTTTTAAAAAATCTTACAAGAAAATTTCAGTAATCTAAAAAAGGAGGTATCTATCAAGGTACACAAATCATACTGAATGAAAGATAGGATAGACCAGAAAATAAATTCCTCATGGCACATAATAATAAAATTATTAAACATAGAGAAATAAGAAACAAAATAAAAAAAAAAAAGACCAAGTAACATATGAGGCAGACCTATTAGAAAAACAACTGATTTCTCAACAAAGGTTTAAAAGCCAGAAGGTCCTAAACAGATGTTCTACACACTATAAAAGGCCACAGATGTCAGCTTAGACTACCATACCCTGTAAAACTTTTAATTAAAATAGATGGAGAAAATAAGACTTTCCATGTTAATACACAAATGTGAGCAGTAATTATCTACAAATCTAGCCCCATAGAAAGTACTAGAAAGAAATGTCCAATCTAAATAGCTTAACCACTCCGCTAAGTAAGCACAAGGAGTAAATAATCCCAGACCAGAAAATAGCTGAAACACACACACACACACACACCACAAGAACAAAATCTCAGTAATAATCAAACACTGTTCATTAGTATCTCTCCGCATCAATGGAGTCAATTCCTTAATAAAAGACCTAGACTAACACAGTGGATGTGAAAACAGGGTTCACCTTTTTGCTAAATCCAACCAAGAAATACAACTTAATATCAGATGTAGACATCATTCAGGTTCCATTAAAAGTGGGCTTTTTCTAATTTGGTTTGAATTAGTCTGATTTGGAATGTTGCATCAGCACAGAGGCTTATCTGGTATAGAAACTTTTCAACCATATCTTAATATGTGGGAAGGGGGGGAGTCCCAAGACCAGGAGAGAAAAATATCATACTTAAGAAAACTTAGGTTGTATTGTCTAGAGTCCTTTTGACCTGTAAGAGGTGAATCCAAGCTTTATGACTTTTTATCCTCTGAAGCATATATGAATTTTATTTTATAAAACTACATAAAAGTTTATATATACTAGCATTAGCAATCTATACTGAAATCCATATTGTAGAAACAGTATATAATGGGTATCCATTACACAATGAAGTATAGCTCAGTCATTAAGAAAATATGAAATCATAGAATTCTTACATAAGTGAAGACCCAGAAAGGCAAATTTGATATGCATTTACATATATGTAGCTATTAGCTATCAAGTAAATGTTAATCAACCTACCTTTCTTAGAACCACAGAGTGTAGCTAGAAAGTAAGATACTTTGAGGTAGGGGGAGCAGGTAGATCTTCCAGGAATAGGAAATATAATAGATAATTATGGAAGGATGAGGATATACTGGGAGCATCAAATGGAAAAGTGAAAATAAAAAGGGTAAAGGTTAAGTAATTCAGAGAGAGAGAGATATCTAAAATTAAGTGCCATTTGAGCATTAGTATTATTTTAAGTGAGATCAGGTACATACATACACACACACACATACACATACACACAATCACACATGTGGCTTCCACCTCACATACAGAACTACACAAATTTAAACACACAAAATAGACCCTGGAAGTCACAAAAGATGACAAGAAACTTGTTGAAAACATTTTCCCTACTCAACTTTTCAGTTGTTTTATTATAAATTCAAAATGACATTATTTTATGAAGAATTATGACAAACATCAGTAAATAAAGGTCCAAAGTAATACAGTATTCTACCATAGAATTAAAAATAGAAATAAGTAATGATAATGATAACAAATACCATTTACTATTTTATATAAGACTACCATTTATTAAATGCAGTGAAAAATAAATTTTCTTGGTTAAAATAAAAAAATGACACTTAAAATACGACATATCTGCACCCATTTGCTGTAAAGTTTTAATGTTTCAAATTATATATCAATGATTACATTGAGTAGTTTAATTTCATGCAACTCATTATGAAACAGCATTTCACTGATGAATAATTCTTTAATTAGTCTCAGTAGCTGAATCTTGGCATTAATTTTTTTTGGACAAAATGGTAACAGTGCATATGTAACCACTTCTTTCGATATTTAATTACTTGAAAGAAGCACTCATAAGAAAAGAAAATACAAGAAAGCTGGAACTGATGTAGTGATTTCAAACAATCAGACTTCAAGGAGCAGATAGATACTCAGAAATAGCGATGTAAAACTGAAAACAAAGGCATAACAATTCCATCCATGAATGCTTGTAACAAAAGTGAGTTCAAATACATGAAGCCTATCTTACAGATCTGAAAGTAGCCTAGATAACTGCTGGTGCATTTGATGGCTTAGGTTCTCTATGTCAATAATTAACAGTTTAAACAGTTGGGAAATTTGTAAATGTCAATATTAATCCTATTTATCTAGTTAATGTTTATAGCACACCCTATTCAACAGAGCAGAATGTGCAATTTTTTTTTGTTTACATGGAAGGTTGATCAACCATCCTACAATAGATAGCATAAAGCACACAAACACAGATTTGTAAGAATATAAGTCCTATAAAGCATTGTCTCATGATTGTCTGATAACTCTAAATATATTTAAATTAACTAAAATTTATAGTCAAACAAATTTAACCATGAAATCAAAGTAGATATTTAAAGATTTGTAGTAAATGAAAATAAATTATGACACCTCATAATATCTTGGGAATGGTATAAACAGTGTTATGATACAACTTAATGCCATTAAAACTCATGATAGTGATTTATGAAATGGCATGGAATGAGGTTCAAAATCATTGTGTTCTTTCCTCCTGAAGGGATAACATGTACAAAATAAAACTTGAGGAAACTTCTTAGGACCATCAGAAATTTGGGGTGACAAAATGAGCAACTCCTTACCAAACTTATTCAAGTAGCCACAAAGAGATAATCAAAGCTTACTATAGCAACAGCCAATTAAAATTCTGGTTCTGGAGGCACACAGCAGGCAGGCCTGTAGGGGCAGGTTCATGCAGGCCTAAGTGGTGTCCATCACACCTGTGGAGAGGAGAAGGGAAGTCACTGTGTGAAGGTGTACTCTCTATGGCTACACTGGCTGCCTCCCAGAGCTGACAGCATCGTAAACAACCATGTCCTATTGCCAACAGGAAGGGGAGGATAGGATCATATTTGTGACCAAAGAAAACCATGAAACTCCTAGTAGTGTAGAGCTGTTGGCTGATGACCCTAATGGTCCCTATGAGAATCACAGATTGATACTGCCCAATGGAGATATTAATTGGAATTGCCCATGTCCTGGAGGAATGGCCAGTTGCCCTTGTGGTAACAGTTTAAGTCTGCCTTTTCTGCTTCTACTACAGCAGAGAGAAAATCAAAGTATCAGACTCTATAGACCAGGTCCTGGCCATATAGCAATGCATGCAGAAATACCTGGACCTCTATCCCCACAATGATGATGAGGAAGATGAGGCGAAACCAGTGGAGCAGGTAGAAGAAACAGATGCTATTAAAGCCTCTGCAGCTAAAGAGCATGGGTCAAGCTCCTTAAGGCCCTGGCTGCCACTTGCCAAGGGACTTTCTGCACAATGCCTTTTGGTCACCTCTATGAAAGCACTTTCTCTCTGGGAACTGTAATATTAAAAATAACATAATTTAATGATCAGGGGTCTTGGCTACTTGCCATATACACTGAAGAAAAGTGGGTATGTATACACCTTTGTCCTGCATAAACCTGTTCTTGACTGTTAAGCTACTGCTGGATGTACTCCGTGATTGCCCCAGATGTTGCCACTTTGAAATAGTGTACTGAGGTTTCTCAGCAATGAATAGTTGTTACTCAGGAAAGTTTATTGTGAGAAAGCTGATTTATTCTGGCCCACTGTATCCCTTTTGGTATATTTTACACCACTTGAGAAATTAAGTAGATGCCTAAATCCTTCATGAGTGGGTCCATTCCTATTGGAAGAGGCTAGTGGTCAGATCCTTGAGCTAGAATGCATTGGACTGCTGTCTTGTACCTGGCATCCATGCTCTTGTATTTGCAATCCAGACTCCAAGGTGTCTACAGATTCAGGATGGGATTAGACCCAATCTCTCCTAAGTAAAAGGAGGGGCTTGGTTTTCAGGCTATTGTTTTTCTGTTCTTAGTCTAGTCAGTTGTGATATTGAGGTGGGGACCTAGCTGCTTCTATAACAGAAGCCAACAGAGGAAAAGTCTGAATGAAGTACTCAATTAAAAAGAAACAATTTCCATCTGACTTTGAGAAAAAAGAAAATTCTGTTTCTGGAGCATGGAATTGAGTGAAACACATTCATTTGTAGTTTTTTAAATATAATATGCTCAAAAATTTAGAATGCCCACAGGAGGAAATATATATCCCTTTAAAAACACTTTTTAGATTTATTTATTTTATATTATGTATATGAATATATGTGTACCACACATGTGAACAGTGCCTGAGGAAGGAGGTTTGAAAAGGACATAAGATTCCTTGGAAATGGAGTAAGGGAAGGTTGTGCAATTTGGATGATAAGAACTGAAAACAGAACCTCTGAAAGTGCAGCATGTACTCTCAAATGCTAAAACATCTCTCCAGCCTTCACGGTTGTATATTTTAATAACTGTTACCTCAAATGCTACATTAGCCTTTCATAGTAAAGATATTATGTTTGCAACAGTAAAGGAAGAAAACTAAACTTTTGAAATATACAAAATTGACTTATGAAATATTTTATTTTGACTTGTGAATCCAGAGTGAGAGTATATAATGGTAGCCAACTGACAAAAGCAGGTAGTGAAAGCTGGAACCTGAAAGATATTATCTTCAATAACAGAGTGAACAGGAAATAGGGCAAGGCTATAAACTCTCAAAGACTGTCTCTAGTGACATAATTCTTTCAGCAAGGCTCTGCCTCCTAAAATTTCATAACCACTCTTAACAGTGACACCAATCAATACTTAAACTGGAGATGTTTCTCATACAAACTACTGCAATACATAAGAACACCTTGCTCCCTAAGTGGCTCAATACCCCCATTAACTCCCAAAGAGAATAAATGGCAAGACAACAAGTCTAGGGGAAAATGTACCATCATCATTTTCTTTCTCCTCAAGGAGGAACAAATATATATTATGCTTTGATAACCTCTTAGCGCTGCAATGGATTCAGTTACCAAAGGCTTTGTCATTACTATCTGACTGTAATGACACAAACTCTAATGACCTATTTTTTCAGTACGTAGACATTGGTGCATTACCTAAAGTTCAAGACATGTTAAAAGAAATTATACAAGAAAACTCTAGAAATAAGGATGAAGAAGGAACTGGGATTGATACATAAAATAAAAAAATAAATAAAAAATAATATACCAAGTGTGAATATAAAAAAATAAAGATGAAAAACCAAAAAGAAAGAGTGCCTTTGCAACTGCTAAAGATTCACAAGCTTGCATACCTCAAATTCTAATTTAAGAGGAAAATGAGACTAAGACAATGAGGAGTCTTTGGAGGAGTAGCTTGTTATGTGCATTAGGAGTCAAGACATAGAACATGAGAGAAAAGGTCTGGGCCCTATCTCCGGTAAGATAAGACCATGTGGAAACACTTAGATGGATAGGAACAGGTTAATATTTAAGACAGAGGTAGGCAATAAGAAACTCTACTAACCAGTCAACAGTTTCATAATCAATATGGGGTCTCTGTGTCTTATTTTCAGACTAATGACAGCTGTGGGACCAGGCTGCAAGAAAGTGCTCATATCAAAATGGCACCGACAATGTGGGTACTAATGAATGTCCACTTAAAATTTAACAAAAGAATAAAAGTGAATTTTAAAAACAAAAGAACAGAGACAATCAAGGCTTCTTGGTAGAAGCATTTTTCTTGGGTGGGCTCTGTTTTACTAGCTTGCTGACTCGTTCTTAAGTACATAATCATCTTAGGATGACTCTCAGTGAAACACTTCAGACCAAGAGAGTTTTATGCCTGTATATTTCTTTTTTTCTATTGTCCAATGTATTTCTATTTTATTTATTTACTTTTTTCTTCTTTTACATATCGATTCCAGTTCCCTCTCCCTCCATCCCTCCCTCACTCTCTCCTTCACTTGCACTCTGATCACCCTCCCATCCCATCTCCCACACTCCACAGGGACTATAATACCTTCCTGAGGAATCAACAAAATCAATCAAGTCAGTTGTAGTGGGGACTAGGCCCTCCCTCCTACCTCTATGTTAAGGGATTATCCCTCCATGGGGAATATGTACCCAAAGTCCTTTTGTGCATCAGGGACACATCCTGATTCCGCTGTCAGCAGTCCCTTAGACTGCCTAGGCCTTCTCACTAAGACTCATGTTCAGGGGACTCTGAGTTGGTCCAATGCTGGATTCCCAGCTATCAGTCTGGGGACCCATTAGATCCTCCTTGTTTAGGTCCACTGCCTCTGTTTTTTTCTGTAGCCTGGTCTTGTTCTCCCTCTTTGAATCTGTATTCCAGGAGTTTGGCTTAGTGTTTAGCTGTGGGTATCTGCTTCTGTTTCCATCAGCTACTAGATGAAGGCTCTATGATGGTGGATAAGTTGAGGTTCCTCAGGAAAATGAGATTCAGTCTACCACAGGAACCAGCAATTAGGCATATACCCAAATGATACACATCCATGAGATAAAGATATCTCTTCAACTATGTTTATAGCAGCATTATATGTAATAGCAAGAACATGGAAGCAATCTAGATGCCCCTCAAGTGAAGAATGGATAAAGAAGATGAGGCACAATTACACAATTGAATACTACTCTGTGGGGAAAAAAAAACAATGGAATCTTGAAAGTAGCAGGCAAATGGATGGACTTGAAGAAACCATCCTGAATGAGGTAACCCAGTTACAAAAAGAGGAACATGGTATGTACTCACTCATATATGGATTTTAGATACATAGCAAAGGATCACCAGCCTATAATTACATTCCCAAAGAAACTAGGATACAAGGAGGAACGTAAGAGATTCATACAAGTTCCCTCAAGAAGCGGAAAAGAACAAGATCTCCTGAGCATTTTGGGAGTGGGGGGCAGTGAGTTTAGAGGGAGCTTGGAGAAAGAGAAGGGGAGAATAGGAAAGCATGTGGAATTAGGAAGATTGAGTCAGGGGAGGAATGGAAGAGAGAAAGAAAGAGAGAGAGAGAGATAGGAAGACCATCAAAGAGGGAGCCATAATAGATTTGAAGAAAAAAAAAAAACACTTACTCTAGAGAAATGTACAGAGACCTACAAGACTGAAGCTAAGCAACAATTTGAGTAACAGTGGAAAGACTACCATAAATACCCTTCCCTAATAATGAGATTGATGCCTCCACATTTGAAAACCATCTGTCCACTGACTATATGACCAATAATCTTGTGAACCATTGCATTTCGAAGAAGCTGTTTGTGACTTTGACATGAATTTCAAACATAATACTACATGTGTGAATGTTCATGCCACTATGTAGATGCAAATTGCCATAGAGAAGTGCCCCAGTTTGACACCTGGAAAGAGAAGAGATATCAGCTGTGTATGAATATAAATAGGAGTGCTAAACCAGAAAATTGTCTGGCTGCAGTACATAGGAGCACTAGGTGTCCTGTGCCTGGTCCCATTCAGTACAAATGGCCTTGTTCTGACAGTTTCATGTGTTCTGAAAATGGCCTTGGAGTTTGGGGAGGAAAAACAGAGCCTCTGAGAATTTTACATTCTAAATCGGCACTGGCAGAATATTTCTGTTGTGAAAAGGCATCCAACTTGAGGTTTCTCTATACAGCTGTGAGATGCAATTTCAGGACATTTGCTTCACTCCCTACATTGGCACTCCATCATGTGGAACACAACTGACAAGAATTCAGCAGATGAAATGGCAAAATATCCTGTTGGCAGGAAAAGGAAGACAGAGTTCAGCTTTCAAAGAGCCTTTTCTAGTCTAACCTGTTTGGTGTGCATGGAGAAAGTGACTCAATGCCCCCATTAACTCCCACAGCAAATATATGGCAAGACAACAAGTCTAGGGAAAAATGTACCATCTTCATTTTCTTTCCTCTCAAGAAGGAAGAAATACTAACTTTGTTTTATTTATGATGATAAACTACTTGTCATTATTTTTTAAGTTTAGTAATATTTTACTGTTTATTTACCAATATCATGCTCTATGCATGCCTATACTGTTGCCATTTTGGGGCTATTAAAAACAAGTATTTGTAAAATTTACCTTCTTATAAGATTATAAATTTCTGGACAGAAGATATGGGAGTATTAATTCAAAACAACATAATAATATCATTAGACATTTTCTTTCACTAGTTTTTCAAACGTTGGTTACCATACATAGTACATATGTGAAGGGTAAGGTATTCACCTATCTGAATAGTAGTGTTGTTGCTGGAGAGGAAACCTAAGTTTAGGCAATAAAAATAGTGAGAAGTAAGCTTATGCCACTATTATTTTATCTTTCTCTACATTTGGTTTATTGTTATTTGTTCATCACAATCACTATTGTTTTTATCATGCCTCTTACCTCTTGTTTTCCTTGCCACAATATCCATTTTTAGCATTATCAAAATGTATTTATCTTTAACATTTAATCCTCTCATTGGTCTGTAGGTACCCTAGACTCTTCATTGTCTAACCTTATTGGGAATGTAGTCATTGTTTGTTTCTCTTTTACTGTGATTTTTAAACCATGGTTATACTCTTTATATTTTAGTTAAGCATTTCTTATGATTTTTAGTTTTGTCTGCTTCCACTTTTCTAGATAGCTGTGAGGATCTTGGCCTCTAAAGAAGTCTTCTCATTAAAAAAAGACACCAGTTATAAACCAAAAGTGTCTGAAATACAGAAAGAAGGTATGGCACTAGATGGGTAAGGAGATGGAAAGGATGCAGATTAAGATGGAGGGAAAATACTAATCAAAATGTATTTTATAAAAAAATTATTTTCAGTAAAAAGAATCCAGTCAAATAGACCTAAAAAGCATAGAAACTTGAAAATTGATTCCAATTACACTCCTCAAAATATATTATAATTCAATTGTTGAATCTAAAGATACTGAGATGCTTTAAATGCCAGATAAATAATTCAAAACTTTGAATAACCTCCTCAAAGAGGATTCACATTCACATTTGAAAGTAGGAGGAAGTCAATTCAGGACCTGCATCAGGAATTCAGCAACAAAGAGAGAAATTTTACAAAACAGACCCAGAAAGAGAAATACTGGAAATGAAATTAAATAAAGAAGTAGCTGAAATTATCTCAGACTAGATCAAGTAGGAGAAAGAATACTATACACTGAAGACAAGGTTATCACATTGACACACTGAAGAAAAATGTATGCATTAGAGCCCAACTTTAAATCATTTCTAAAAAGATTAATAGCCTAAACCTCAACATCCAGTGAAGAGGATAGAGATACAATGCATGATATAGAATAATTAACAGTAACAAATGCAGCCAAATAAAAATAAACAAAATATATAAGAAAAAATTCACTAACAATGAAATTTTAAAAATAAATGTGTATATGTTGAAATATAGGCCGTGTGTATGTAGAAATTTGCTGACTACTTTGACATTTTCTTTTTTTTAAACAATAGGTTTATATTTAAATTCAAAACAATCTTATATCAATCCCACTTCCTTCTCCCTCCCATCTTCCCATGCCCCTTCCATTCCCCCAATGCACCCTCCCATCTACTACTCAGGGAGGGTGAGTTCTCTCATGGGGGAGTTATCAAAGTCTGTCATATCACTTAAGGCAGGACATAGGCCCTCCCCCATGTATCTAAGCTGAAAGAGTATCCCTCCATAGGGAACGGTTCTGAAAGCCCATTTGTGCGATAGGAATAAATACGGGTTCCACTGCCAGAGGTCCCATATATTGCCCAAGTCCCCACACATGCACTTTCAGAGGACATGTTTTGGTACTAAGATGTTTCCTCATCTGTCAAACTAGAGTCAGTGAGTTCCCATTTGCTCAGGTCAGCTGTTTCTGTGGGTTTCCCCAGCATGGTCTTGATCCCTCCTCTACTCCTCCCTCTCTACAACTTGATTTCAGGTGTTCAGCTCAGTGATAAGTTGTGAATCTCTGCTTCTGCTTTCATCAACTACCAGATGAAGGCTCTAGGATGGCATATAAGGTAGACATCAATCTTATTATCTGGAAGCACATTTAAGGTAGCCTCTCCACTATGGCTTAGATTCTTGTTGGGGGTCATCTTTGTTGATTCCTGGAGATTTCCCTAGTTCTACATTTCTAGTTAATCCCATAATGGCTTCTCTCATTAAGTTATCTTTTTCCTTGCTCTCCTTGTCTATTCTTTCCCAAACTTGACTTTCCTGATCCCTCATATTCTCTTCCCCACTCTCCTTCTCCCCTCCTCTTTCTCTTCCCTCTCTCCATGCTCCCCTTGTGTTCCCAATTTACTCAGTAGATCTTATCCCTTCCCCCTTGTTGGGGGTTTCCCTGTATGTCTCTCTTAGGTATCTTCATGTTTTCTTGATTATCTTGGGTTGTGGACTATAGACTGGTTTTCTTTTGATCTATGTCTAATGTCTACTTATGAGTGAGGACATACCATGTTTGTCTTTCTGTGTTTGGGTTAACTCACTCAGGATGGTTTCTTCTAGTTCCATCCATTAGCTAGTGAATTTCAAGATGCCATTTTTTTTAACCACTGAGTAGTACTCCATTGTATAAATTTACCACATTTTCTGTGTCCATTCTTCAGTTGAGGGGCATCTAGGTTGTTTCTAGGTTCTGGATATTACAAATAATACTGCTATGAACATAGTTGAGCATAGGTCCTTGTGGTATGAATGTGCTTTCTTTGGGTATAAGCCTCTGAGTAGAATTGCTAGGTCTTGAGGTAGACTGATTCCTATTTTCCTGAGAAACCACAATAAGGATTTCCAAAGTGTCTCTACAAGTATGTATTTTCACCAGCAGTGGAGGTGTGTTCCCCTTTCTCTACATCCTCCCCAGTGTAAACTAGCCTCTATAATGTCTCTATGCTGAGTAGTTTTGTGCCAAGTTCACAAAGCTACAGTAGTCATCTGAGAGGAGAAATCCTCGACTGAGGAAGTATCTCTATTAAATCAGCCTAAATTCAAGTTTGTAGGATATTTTCTTAATTAGTGACTGATGTGGAAGGGCTCAAGCCATTGTGGGTGAAGTCATCCCTGGGCTGGTGGTCTTGAATTCTAAAATGAAGCAGGCTGATCAAGCCATGAGATACAAGACAGTGAGAACGACCCCTCCATAGCCTCTACATCATCTTCTGCCCCCAGGTTCCTGCCCTTTTTAAATTCCTGTCCCTATTTCCTTCAATAATGGAATATGATTTGGACGTGTAAGCCAAATAAACCCTTGATGGGAGATGTCTTTCTTTAAACAAGTTTCTCGTACTGGTTAATGAATAAAGCATAAAACAAGATAGGTGGTACTAAGAGACTAGGTGGAGAGAGGAAAGAGTAGGGAGGAGAGTCAAGATGGAGGATGGAGAGCAGAACTTAGATTAATAGAAATTCTTAGATTAATAGAAATGGGTTAATCATTAAGACAGAGCTAGCCAATAAGAAACATTAGAAATAGGCCAACATCTTTGTATCTAATACAGTGTCTCTGTGTATTATTTGGGGCTGGTGCGGCAGAGGGACAATTCCTGCAGGAGGAAAAACCAACTCACAACAAACCCTTTCCTCCACAACTGGTATTTTTGGTCATACTTTTATCATAGCAATTGTGAGCCAACAATTTTATTTCTAAGTTCATTAACTTTGATCTTCTTTACCTCTTTTCAATTATTTGGCTAAAAATTCTTAAATGTCATTCATAATTTCATTTATTCTATATATTTTTTCTTTTAGTTTCTACTTTATTACTTTCTCATCTATTCTGTATTGACACCTATGTAACTTTGTGTAGAGATTTTATATGTGTTTGAAATAACTTGAGGTAATTCCTGAAGTTGAATACTTTTTATTTTTCTCATTTTTATATATGTTCTGGTAACCATTTCCCTTTGTTTCTTCACTGATTCAATATGTGCTCACTTATCATTCAAGTCTGTGTTGTTAAATTTCTGTGAGTTTTCATAGTTCCTATAGTAAAAGTAGAGAACAATCAAAGAAAGGAGACACACATGATACTGACTTCTGAATTTCATACACATTTATGCATACATGCATAATTTACAAATACATATACCACACACCTACCCATATCATTCACATGTACAAAATAACACACACACACACACACACACACACACACACACACACACAGAGGAGAATTCATGTTATCTTAGATACCTATTAAACCAAATTTAATAGTTAAATTCTTTACAACTGTAAGGAAATCATTATAAAAATATAGATAAACCCTAGTAGGTAAAATCATACTTCAGAAAATACATGCTTAGGTGTGTTTCACTTATCTGTGTATAAACTACTTCAGTTCTATTCAGAACTTTTAACTTATCTGTGTATAATCAACAACTGTACACTAGTGTTCCAAAGAAGTAATTTTCAATCATCTTGGTTACACTCAGTAATTAATATATGCAGAAAAGCTTAATGTTGTTCATTTAGCATTAGAAAAATTAGAAAATAGAAAATTATTAATTTATCTTAAAATAGTAAAAATAGATATAGTTTTACATGTTTTAAATTATCTATTTCAAATGAAAAATTACTTCAATTTTTGTATTTTGAAATTTCCTTTATTTTCTATGTTAGAGGAAGACAAGTGCATTTTTGAAACTATTCAACATTCTGTGCATCAGTTGTTTGGGCTGAAATACCAAGGTTCCCAGTAAGAAATAATTTTAAAAAGAGAATTATGATAAGCTTTCTTAAAAAAATTGTGGATGTTCTCTGAAACTTACCAATACTATGCAAGTGGTAGGTTGTAATAGTTGTGCTAATTAAAAAATTGAAAGTATAAAATATTTAATCTAAAAATCATTGCAATAGGGAGGATACACTAGATCCATTCTAGTGTCTTGAATGTTATTTTAACAAATTGAAGCAATAGTTTAATAAGAATTAGTCGATTTAAAGGTGCAAGCATTTAGAGTTTGTAGTATGTTTTAGTTAGTAATATTTTTCTTTCCTAGTTTATCATTTTTTATTCTACATATCAATCTCAGTTACTGCTCCCTCCCTCACATGCCCCCTGATCCCCTTCACACCCCCCCCCACTCCACAGGAAGGGTGATGCCTTCCAGGAGGGATCATCAAAATCTGTCATGTCATTTGGAGTAGGGACTAGACCATCCCTCCCTAGGCTAAGGGAATATTCCACCAAGGGCTTGTTACACCCAAAGTCCATTTATGCACCAGAGATACATCCTGGTTTCACTGTCAGAGGTCCCTTAGACTGCCTAGGCCTTCTTACTGAGACCCATGTTAAGGAGGTCTGAGTCACTCCTCTGCTTGTTTCCCAGGTATCAGTCTGGGGGTCTATGAGCTCTCCCTTGGTCAGGTCAGCTGTCTCTGTGGGTTTCGGTAGCCTGGTCTTGACCCAATTTTCTCATCACTCCTCCCTCTCTGCAACTGGACTCCAGGAGTTCAGCTCAGTGTTTATCTGTGGGTGTCTGCTTCTGTTTCCATCAACTACTAGATGAGGGCTCTATCATGTGAGATAGATTAGTTATCAATCTCATTACCAGGGAAGGGCATATGAGGTAGCCTATACACTGTTGCTCAGATTGTTAGTTGGGGTCAACCTTGTAGGTCTCTGCACATTTCTCTAGAGTCAGTTTTCTCTTCAAACCTATAATGGCTCCCTCTATTACGGTATTTCTCTCTCTCTCTCTCTCTCTCTCTCTCTCTCTCTCTCTCTCTCTCTGTCTTTCTCTCTTTCTGTCCTCTATTCATCCCCCTGACTAAATTTTTGTTCTCCTCTCCTCCCCTTCTCTTTTTCCTAGCTCTCTCTCCACTCACTGCCCCCCTCCACTCCCAATAGGCTCAGGAGATCTTGTTTCATTCTCCTTCTGTGAGAGCCATGTATGAATCTCTTAGGTTCCTCCTTGTATCCTACTTTCTCTGGTAGTGTAAATTTTAGGCTGGTGATGCTTTGCTCTATCTCTAAAATCCATATATGAGTGAGTACATACCATATTCTTCTTTTTGTGACTGGGTCACCTCATTCAGGATGGTTTCTTAAGATTCCATATATTTGCCTCTGAATTTCAAGGTTCCATTGTTTTGTTTTGTTTTGTTTTGTTTTTCCTGCTGTTTTGTTTTGTTTTGTTTTTCCTGCTGAATAGTATTCCATTGTGTAAATGTCTGGCATCTTCTTTATTCATTTTTTCAGTTGAGGGGCATGTAGGTTGCTTCCAGGTTCTTGTTTTAGTAGATTACTATAATAAGGAATGCTTCTTTGTAGTTCTAGTTAATTTTGAAGGGGTATAAATTTGTAATGGCTAATCAAAAGAGAAAGTTGTCTGAAGCACAAAGGAAAGACCCGAGAAACGATAGGCTGATGGATGTTTATTCAGGGGGAGAAATCATTTACACCAGAAACAGATGGCCCCCACAGATTCCTGTCCCCAGGATGCCTCTGTTTCCCCAGACCTAGTCCCCCCAGGTACACCCACACCTGTCTCCACACCCCAATGGTCATGTTCAGTGCAACAGGTGCAGGTAGGCTCGATATCTCACTACAGTTGTATACAAGTGAAAGAATGGTGCTCATGGCCCCCTCTTAGGTTCCTCCTTGTATCCTAGTTTCTCTGGTAGTGTAAATTATAGGCTAGTGATGAAAAGGGTGAAATATTTGATTTTTGCCTCATCAGTTGCAACATGGATCTAAAAGCATATCAGTGAACATCTTCTATTTTGACACATTAAAATTCATTGGTTTGTGTTACACTTGAGTTGATCTTTCAAGCACTGGAAGATTCCATTATACCAATCATTGGTTATTTCAATATTATTGGTTCGTTGAATTTTGTAGATATGGAATATTTGATTCTACAATTCAGTGAACCTCATTAGACAATTCACTTATTTGAAGACTGAGACACTTACCTTGCTGCTGCATATTTTCCAACATTCTAGTCTTCCATTAGAACACAAATTTTCTCATTGGCAAATCCCATTCCATGCTTTTTTTTTCCTGCAAATAATACTATCATTTATTGGAGAGGAGAGACTGAAAATGTCTATAACTAAGCATTGCTTCATTGTTCTTTTGTTGAAGTATCAAAGAGTTAATGATTTTAAGGTAATGGCATTCTCAACCATGCAACTTAAAAATTTCAAATGCTAATATCTCAGAAAGCAATCCATATCCTTTTTGTCATGAAAAGTACTATTCTCTCCATATATTCTTATTTCACTAACATTTCTTCTGGTATTTGTATGGTTCTTTGACTGGTAAAATTATTCTAGTGATATGCACTCTAAAATGGTCCACCTTATTCAAAGGTGGTGATGGTTTCCCAGTTTTCCCCTAATATTTTCAAATAGAAATGATGTTTAAACTTCCCAAAGTGACGATTCCATTTGGAACTAGTTTTAAATGTAGCATATTTTGAGGTAAGAGTTGTTAATTTAAAAAAAAAAATCAAAATGCAGGAGACATCAAAGATATTTTCAAGAATGAGAGTTTGATAAAATAGGATATTTTTTCAACATTATCAAGGATATTCTCAAATGAAATTGTTTTCCTTTATTAGAGTTTGGATATGATAATCATAATGGCTAGTAGAAAATTATATCTCAGTACTTCCTTTCCATTCCCTCTATTTATACTGTCATCACTCTAATGGTAGAACTGACATCTTAGAATTATATTGAATTTAAATTTGACACACCTGAAAGTGCTTAACAATTTCCTGTAGTTTCTTTGTCTACAGGTTGGGGAATTTAGGTTTCTCAAAAGACGATGGACATTCAAAGAAATCATGACCAATAATAGCAATGAGCAAAGGAACATATTCAACCTATGTTAAATAGCGATAGAAAAAAAAAAAACCCAGCATAGTACTGTCACAAAAACAGATCAACAGAACAGGATCATTTGGACATGAGTATGTACAACTATAGCATATAAAATATCCTTTTGTGGATTCACATCAATGCAACAAAGACATCTGTTCAACTATGTTCATAGCAGCACTATTTGTAATAGCAAGAACCTGGAAGCAACCTAGATGCCCTTCAATTGAAGAATGGTTAATGAAGATGTGGCACATCTACACAGTGGAATACTACTCTGCAGAAAAAAATAATGGTATCTTGAAATTCGCAGGCAAGTGGATGGCACTTGAAGAAACCATCCTGAATGAGGTAACCCAGTCACAAAAAGAGGAACACAGTATGTACCCACTCATATATGGATTTTAGACCTAGATCAAATGATCACCAGCCTATAATTCACATCACCAGAGGAACTAGGATACAAGTTGTATTCTAAGAGATTCATATAAAGTCCCTCACAGAAGCGGGAAGGGACAAGTCCCCCAGAGCACATGGAAAGTGGGGGAGGACAGCTAATGGAGAGAGAAGTAGGAGAAAATGAGAGAGAGGAGAGGAAGGCATGTGCGACCAGGAGGATTGAGCCTGGTTAGGAATGGAAAATAGGAAAGAGAGAGAGAGACAGAGACAGAGAGAGAGAACATAAAAGAGGGAGCCAATATTGGTTTGAAGATAAAGTTGAACACAAAGAAAGGTCGAGGGAACTACAAGACTGCTCCCAACTAACAATCTCAGCTTCCGTGGAAAGGCTATCATAAATGCCCTTCCCGGAGAGTGAGATCAACAACTAACTTCTCCATGGAGTCCTCAACTAATGCCTGTTGAAAACAGGAGCAAACACCCATACATAAACACTGAGTCAAACTGGAACCCAGAAGCAGATGGAGAGGACAAGACCATGCGGTAGAAGTACATAGAGACAGCTTACCTGAACAAGGAGGAGCTAAGGGCCACTAGACTGATAGCTGGGAAGCCAACAGGGGTCTGACTCGGACCCACCTGAATATGGGTCTCAGCCAGAAGGTCTGAGCAGTCTAAGAGACCTCAGACAGTGGAGCCAGGATGTATCCCTGGTGCACAAAAGGACTTTGCAAACATATCCCCCATGGAGGGATAACTGCCTTATTCTAGAGATAGGAGAGAAGCCCTAGTCCCTACTTCACAGGACCTGTCAGATCTACATGACCCCAACTGGATGGCATTCCCCTACATATTGTATTGTGGTGGGGGGTTGGGAGGGGAGGGTGTTTAGAGTGCATGGGAGAGGGTAGAGAGGGCAAAAGGGAGGAAAGGAGGGAGGGAGGGCTTGGGGGGAGGGAGGGAGGGAGGGAGAGGGAACTGAGATCGACATGTAAAATAATAATAATAATAATAATAAAAAAAAAAAACGCTTTGACTCCAAAATTTAAGTTGAAGAACAAGTTACTGGGGAAAAGTATTTCTATTTTTGTTTCCACAGAAAATGAAAAGATGTGGATTCCTTCCAGACTAATGTGGTTTGATCACACCAGACCGCCTGAAACAGAGTACAAGCTGATCCTACATTCCAAACAGCTGGACAAAACAGCCCTACAGACTACAGCTAGGATATCTGAATCTTCTTCGAATCCCCCAAGACAGCGCCCCTTACCAGCAGGAAGTAGTTTGGAAAGAACGACGCCCAAATTCCCGAATATTGTGTATAAATGTTTGTTTTCATTTAATTGGACTTTGTTATATAAAATTAAATAAAAAATACTCTATATGCATAAAAAAATAAAATATCCTTTTGAGTACTTAGGTAGGTATTTCAAAATGAGTCCCTAAACTATACAGTGTATTGCCATTGCTCTTGCTTGATTCACACAACTTTAAGATAAGACACTATTGCTGAATGCATCACAAATTTTGGACACCAGACTTGGAAGAATTTATATGGAACTAACCTAGGGACTCTTCCTTGAGGATTAACTCCTTTAGTACTGGAATGTGCTATGCAAGTTGCTAAGGAAGGGGAAAAAGTAATAGTCTCACCAAGCTGTAAAACCTGTGAACAAAAATGGCCTGCCTAGCAAGATATACAAGATATACACAATGGTACAATACTAGCAACATTATAATGGTGGTAAATAACAAGTTGTTCAATTGAACTGAAGGTCTGCTCAATAGAAGGTAATTCAGGCTTGGTATTATAAACCTACCAAACTACTAGAGGAGAACTTACTACTTATTGCCACTATATTCTCAATGTCTATTCTTATTGAAATGTTGGACACCAGATATGATTTCTTTTTACAATTTATAAAAGGCTTCATAGACAACAAAGCTGACTGAATCTTCTCTTAAGGGCAAAGAGAACATGGTGTGGTGGTGAAGTCCATTAATTCCAGCACTCTGGAGACTGAGTAGAAGGATAGGGATGTTGAAGTATAAACCAAACATCAGGACTGCATAAAAATAAGAGTAGAAAATTTTGCATTCGTTTTTCCCCAAATATAATTTGAACTGTTAATGGAGCTGCAAGATATTTAAGCCCACATACTCAGTAGACTAAGGCAGGAAGATTAAAAATTACAGTTCTACCTGGGCAAAGGAATAATTCCCTGTAAACTGTAGATTTCTGAACAACTTAGTAAGATATTTTCTTAAAAAATTAAAAAGGGGAGGGTTTCAAGATATTTCTCAGTTGTGTGAAGTGCTTGCATAGCGTGTGCAAATCCCTGTGTTTCACTCATAATTAATTATATGTCATTAATTATATTGTATATCCTATTATGACAGTTGATATTACATGTATAATCTCAGGAGGATCACAGAAAGAAATTATTATTGTATTATCATTAAAGATCACAGACTATTTCTGTAAAATGACACCACAGATTGTCCTCTGGCCTCCAGAGTACATAATCACAAATGGGCATGCACATGCCTGTGTACCTACAGAAATATGAATTCTCACAATAATACACAAAAATGGTATACATCGGTGATCATGAGTTATAATAGGTGTTAAAATAAAAGCTCAGGGTCATATATATGGGGAAATGGTCAAAGATAAGAGAGATAAAATAGCAAGCCACATGCACATCTTACCTTGTTAACTTCCCAGCTGAAATAAGACAGAACTTCTGTCTCTTCCTACCTTCTTACTTTCTCTCTCCACCAAGCCATATCACTTCCTGTCTGTCTGTGTATACCTCCAGAACTCTATGGATAAATAGTGTCTAGCTCTTCCTTCTGACCTGCAGGCAAGCTTTATTTGTTAAGAGTATAAACACTCCATTACATTTCCCCTGTTTTGTCTAAAATAAAAAAAGGTTATAACTAATACAAGAAAAGCTATATACAATAAGTATAATAAATACATACAATGTAAATAGTCATTAAATAAGTCCCAACAATTTCTAAGCCATTAACAATTGATAGTTCAGAGAAGATTTTCCATATCTATCTTACCTTGGTGAGTCCAAAAGTTATACCCAACTCACTTTCTATCCTAACTAGCATTACCAATCCCAAAATTATCTTTTATTTTGTATCTCAACCTTATACATTTTATACCTCTTCAGTGAATTTCTTTTCTGAATATGGTAACAAAAAACTATTTATTAACCAAAAAGTCTTCAACTCCATCAGGGACCCATTAAGAAATAATATTAACTGAGTAAGCAGGAAGTACAAGCAAGCAACTTCCAAAAACTGTCAAAAATGGCAAAAGCAGTTGGCTGCCTGGAAAGTCACCCAAGGTTCCTCTGTAATGTTGGGTCATCTATCTTTGGCCTACAGGCTTAGCATCTAGTAGCTGTTGAGGCAAGAACATTTTCTTGCCCAGTGGATAATTTTTGCCACAAAGAAAGTTAACTTCATGTGGAGATTCTTCAATGCCCATCATCTTTTCTGAAGTATAATGGTGCTGCCGGAAACAAATATCTTTTTGTTTGTTGTAGCATGAAAATTAAAAGTCCCAGAGACAGATATTGGTGTTCAAACTTGAAGCTAAAGCTCAAAGAAGCAAAGTAGCCAAGTTACTAACTCTTACCTTAACCTCAGGCTGAAGGGCTGATCCTGTCTCCACAAACTCTCACCAAGCTTCAGACTACTGCCTCTTCTCAGCATGGCTGCAGAATCAATGCCTTCCTGCCCTCGATGTGGCTGGAGAATCAATGCCAGCTCTGAGACTCTCTTTCTGTCTTAAATATCCCTTGTAAGTCAAAGTGTGAGCTCTGTTCCTCTAAAAGAGTAACAGATTCAGTCTTGTGTAGACCTGCGTGACCCTGAACTCTGAGAGATCCATCTGCCTTTGTCTATTGAGTCCTGGGTTTAAAAGACTCAACAGACAAAGGCAGATTGATGGCTGCTTTGTTATTTTAATCTCCAGTGTCTTTAATAAATCATAAACAATATATCCACAAACATGATCATAAAAAGAACATGTTATTAAAACATCTTAAATTCCATAATCTATAGATCTCTTAAATGTTTGAAGATTACCTGTCTACCTAAAATATAATTCTGTTTGACCATGAAGACATACCGAATCTGACTACAAATTCAGTTATGATAGGTGACTAAATATTAACCTCTATTTCCTTTTATCTCAATAGTTGTTAATAATAACTTTCAAGGGATAAAAATTTGCATTGCATTGTTAAATGAGTTTCACAGGTACCATATCTTGAACAAGATTAGAAATGCATGTACAGTATGTTCTAACAAAAATAATCTCAACTTTGTATCAATACATAAGAAATCCAAGCCAACTTAAAAAATATTTAGAACTAATAGTTTCTTTTTTGGTTAAAAGTCGATTCAATAATCTACCTTTTTATCTTATTTCTAAACAACCACTTACTTCCTTTCAGAGTAGGTTCAACAATCTGCCCTTATATGCTATCTATATATCCCTTTTGTCTTTTCAAAACTGAATCTAGTCTCCTATATTCTAAATATTAATAGAATCTCCTCTTTGTATATTTTTCAGGGGCAATTTGTATTCCCAAACAGGGCAACATTTTCTTTACTTCTTCAAACATTCTAAAGTATCTACATCAAATTAGCTAGTATGACGTCATCCATGTAAACTGCAGATTCAGGAAATTGCTTATGGATCATTTCCAAAGGCTGTAATACTAAATATTGGCACAGGGTGGGGTTATTTAAGATTCTGTGTGGGAGAATGTTCCATTGATATCTAATAGGCTGTAAATTATTATAAGTAGGCACCATGAAGGCAAACTTTTCTTTGTAATTTTCTTGCAAAGGTATAATGGATAAACAATCTTATGAGGCCATTCTGTAGGTAGTAAAGAAGACAGAGGAATTCCAGATTCTAGAGATCCCAATGATCAATCAACATATTAACAGTTCTTAGATCTGATGCCATTCTCTATTTTCTAAATTTCTTTTTTTTTTTTTTAATAACAAATACAGGAGAATTCCAAGGGCTTGTTGATTCTTCAATAAGCTGTACCAGGTGAACTAAGGCCTGCATTTTCTCTGTTGCTAAAGGCCATTGCTCAACCCATACAGGTTTTTCCATCAACCAATTGAAAGACAGGGCTTTTGAAGCCTTTGAGAGATCAGCAGCTGTTCTTACACAACCTGAATGGTTGGTGACTTTCTTTGTAAATCTTTTGTTATTATTATCATCATTGTCATTATTATTATCATTATTATTTTCTTATTTTACATATTGATCCAAGTTCCCTCTCCCTCCCATCCCCCCATGCTCCCCATCCCATCCACCATCCACTCCACAGGGAGGGTGAGGCCTTCCATAAGAGATCATCAAAATCTGTCCAGTCATTTGTGATAGGCCCTAGGCCCTCCCCCATGTCTTTAGTCTAAGGGAGTATCCCTCCATGGGGAATAAACTCCTGAATCCATTGCTACACTGGGGATAATTCCTGATTCCATTGTCAGAGCTACCATAGACTTCCCAGGCCTGCTCATTAACACCTATGCTAAGGGCGTCTTATGTCTTGGGTCCATGAGCTCCCACTCATTCAGGTGAGCTGTTTCTGTGGGTTTCTCCAGCCTGATATTGTCCCCTGTCTCATCACTTCTCCCTCTTTGCAACTGGAATCCAGGAGTTTGGCTCAGTAGCTGTGGGTGTCTGCTTCTGTTTCTATCAACAACTAGATGAGGGCTCTAGGATGGCATATAATGTAGTCATCAATCTCATTATCATGGAAAGGCAATTAAGTTAGCCTCTCTACTATTGCTTAGATTGTTATTTGGGGACATCCTTGTAGGCCTCTGGACATTTCCCTAGTGTGAGATTTCTCTTTGAACCTATAATGGCTTCCTTTATTATGGTATATCTTCTTTGTTCCTCTCTATTTGCCCCAATTCAATTTTCCTGCTCTCTCATTTTCTCCTCTCCCATACTCTTCTCCCCTTCTCTTTCTCCTAAAAACTTCTCTGTCCCAATTCATACTTCCAATTTGTTCAGGAGATATTGTTCCTTTCCCCTTTTTGGGGGACCATGTATGTCTCTTATGGCCCCTCTTGTTTCCTAGCTTTTCTGGTGGTGTGGATTGTAGGCTGATAATCCTTTTCTCTATGTCTAAAATCTTTTGCTCTATGTCTAAAATCCACATATGAGTGAGTACATACTATGTTCATCATTTTGTTACTGGGTTACTTCACTCAGAATGGTTTCTTCTAGTTCCATCCATCTGCCTGCGAATTTCAAGATTCCATTGTTGTTTTTGTTTTTTTGTTTTTTTTTTTTTTTTTTTTTTTTTTTTTTTTTTTTTTTTTTGCACTGAGTAGCATTCCACTGTGTAAATGTGCCACATCTTCCTTATCCATTCTTCAGATGAGGGGCATCTAGGTTGCGTCCAGGTTCTGGCTGTTACAAATAATGCTGTTACGAACATAGTTGAGCACATGTCTTTGTTGTATAAATGTGCATCTTTGGGGTATATGCCTAAGAGGTGGAATTACTGGATCTTTAGGTAGACTGACTCCCATTTTTCTGAGGAACAGTTATACTGATTCCCAAAGTGGCTGACAAGTTTGCACTCCCACCAGCAGTGGAGGAGTGCTCCATTCTCCACATCCTCTCTAGCATAAACTGTCTTTGATATATATATATATAGTTTTTTATTTTAGCCATTCTGACAGGAGTAAGATGGTATCTCAGAATTGTTTTGATTTTCATTTGCCTAATATCTTTTAATATTTTCCCAGAAACATAAAGTTAATTTATGGTATGTTTCTAAGATTGGAGGAATGTTACTTAAGTATTTCATTATTGCAACAAATCACATCCCCATTCACTGATCTTGGTTTCTAATTATGGATGTGATAACATCAGATCTCTACTGTTCCTGCCATTGTTACATCTCTGCTGTGATGGACTGTTACCTGTAATTTTGAGGAAGATAACTCCTTCCTCCCCTGAGTTGATTTTTCATGCACTTTTATTGTAGCAATAGAAACAAAACTAAGAAACTCTATAGCAATAAAACAAGTAAATACTATCTACTGTCATATAATGGAAAAAATGTTTGTTAGATGCTTAAGAGTTGTTTAAGTCCTCTAATTTCTAAATATTTTTTTATTTTTTCTTTTGTGTGTTTTGCCTCCATGTATATCTATGTATCATGTGCATGTAGTGCCCACAAAGGCCAGAAGTAAACATCAGATCACCTTAGAACAAATGCTGCAAACAGTTGTTAGCTGCAATGTGGGTCCTGGGAATTGAACTTGGCTCACCTGAAAGAGCATGTCTTAGTTATGTTTTCTGTTACTTTGACAAAACACCATTACCCGGAACAAGTTGAGGAAGCAGGTTGGCTTACTCTTACACATAGTAGTCCATCATGAAGAAAAGTCAGGACGGGAACTCAAAAAGTTCAGGAGCCTGGAGGCTGGAAGTGCTGTAGAAGTCACAGAGGGATGCTGCTTATTGGCTTGCTCCCCATGGCTTGTTTAGCCTACATTTTCATAGAACCAAGAACCACCAGCCCCAGTGATGGCACCTCCCAAAGGAGGTTGAACCCAGCCCCTTCAATTACTATTTAAGAAAATGCATTAAATATTTCCCTACAATTCAATCTTATGGAAGCATTTTCTTAATTGAGGTTCCCTCCTCTTAGGTAACTTTAGTTTGTGTCAGGTTGACATAAAACTACCCAGCATAGGCAATCAGTGTTCTTAGCCATTATGCCTTCTCTATATCACCTCCAAGTCATTTTTACAAAATTATGACAGCACTATTACATAGCAATAACTTGTTAATGAATTCTTTTAACTAATCCAAATTAACAAATAATGTAGATCCCTAAAAACTGAGATTTCATGGAACACATTAGCACATCACGTAATCTGAGAAGCCCTCTGTTTAACAAGAAAAATCTTATGATCACAATTCAAAATTTCCAAAATCTAACCACATATCATGGATAAAATTATTATATTGTTTTGAATATAATTGTAATTGATACAATATATGAGAAGCTCTAGAACAAGTCAACATCCTATTTTGTAATTGAAATTACTAAAACTCAAACAAGAGAATTATTATGTACACTGTGACACAGTTACTCATTATATGAGTACTGAATTTCTTCATGTAGCTTTCTACAAATAAAATCCTCTTTGATTTACGGCTAAAAATAACTAAATGAGATATGAAAGTCTTCCAAATATTATTTTTGTGGCTATCCAAACAGCACATTTAACTTTAAGTAATTCAAAGGATGAACAACTAAGTCCCATACTCCATTTAAGATCTTTGTAAAAAAGACAAATGGTGTAAAGAATAATCTTATTATTGTGAGTTATAAATTTATCTAATGATTATGTATTACAATTTGAAATGTCCAAATAATTATACAATGACTGCAATATATAACACTATCAGATTTACCACTATGAATCCTATAGCTATCTGGAAAACTGAATTTTTTTATTAATTTTATAGCCATTTATTTAGCTTGGATGTGTATGTGGTCAAGGGTACATTGGGAGGTCAGAAGAGAGCTTACAGGAAGTGCCTTTATACATTGAGCCATCATAATGGCTACTAAAACCTGCTATTTTAAAATAAAATTTTATATTTTAAGAAATATGTCTTTCTGGTATATAAGCATGTTTAGCTATCTTTTGAGGGTCTCCACAAATAATAATCTCATATTTAAATATAAAAATAACTGTTGTACAAAATTTTGTTTTCTTTGTATTTGTTCTTTTATAAAAAAATAGAAAGGAAATTATAGATATTGGGTTCAAATCCATACAAATGAACTGCTTACCATTTCTTGTTTTCTTTCATCTTTACATAGATATAAAGGCTGATAGTAACTGGATTATCTTTTAAAAATTGTGTACAGAAAATAAATATAGAAAGCAAAAAAGAGATAGGGAATAAAATAGCTCAATGATAACAGGAAGAGCAGCAAACTCTTACTGCCCTTTGGAAAGAGTAGTTTTAACAAAGTAAGCAAGAATCATTTTCTCTGGTTGAGTGTTGATTCCCCAGTGTGCTCTCAGTAAGTAATTAGAATGGCCCACTGAATGTCAGCATCAGCTTGTTTATTCTCATTATTTTATCATTTTAAAAACCCTCTAGGTGATGAGACATGCAGTATAGAACATAATTACCATTATTAGCATACTAATTGGACACAAAAATAGGCCAACTACAAGGTAGCCAACTGAATAATTTCACATTAATCAAACACCATAGTGAATAAGCCTATTGTTAAATTGACAGCTACCATAATTGGCAATATTTTGCAGTGAAATATCAGAATTTCCTTGTAATATCTCTCTGGTGTCATATAATTTAGTAATTTTCCAATGTTCCTGCCTTCAAATTTCTGTACCTAACTTAAGGTTCAAGAAAATATCATGATGAAAATTTTAGTCTTTTAACAACTGGCCTAAATACTTAAATGGAGGCTTACTGAACTTCAGAAAGAGATGCAAGACCAACTTAGTCACCTGTTGCTATACTTGATACCTAATTTCTAAATATGTATTACTACAGTCTTAAAAGCTCCTTGACAGCAGAGATACTTTTAAGGATGGGCTAGTTCACAAAAGTTCCAGTCTGATAATTACAGATAATCCCTTGCATGACAATGTCATATTTTTATGTATTGGAAATTATGAATTATAATTACTCCATACAAAAACTAATTTTCTGTAGTGCAGGCCAATAGAGAAGCTATATAATAAAATCCTCCTTTCAATAAATGAGTATCATTTTAAGACTGACTTAATTTCTTCCTGTGTGAAATTTTCCTGAACTACTACATTTAGGAGTGATCGTCCTCTTCCTAAGTTTTCAACCATTCACAAATTAGTCTTCACATTTTTTTTTCTCTTTGAAATCTGTGTCAGAATATATAATAAATATATCTTCTATAGTAACTCTATGGTATCATTTTTAGTATACAAAAAGCCTGTTAAACTGTCATTAATACCCAGTGCCTACCCTCACAATCTGGTGGTATGTTGAATATCATTTAAGTCTTCCTATAACATAACCACAGAAATCTTTTTCATCCTCATCCCCATATAAATTGTGTGTCCCATTCAGTCAATTTTTGTTGTTGTTTTTCAAGACAGGGTTTCTCTGTATTGATATGGAGCTTGTCCTGGAACTTGCAGACCAGGCTGGCCTCAAACCCAAGAGATCCTCCTGCCTCTGCCTCCCGAGTGCTGGGATTCTGATCAGTCAATTTTATCTGTCACCCTTACACATATTTTCTTTTGGAGAAGGCCATAAAACAGACAGATTCTCTGAAAAACTATCTCAGGGCCCATTTACAGTTGCCTTCTTTGGATTGTTATGGTGTGGGAATTGTGGGCAGGATGACTCATTTCTAGCATATCAAGCAATCCAGAGTCTGCTGACATCACTGTTAGTCCAGCCTCAATGCAAAAGGATAGGGAGTCTCTCAGACCTGCCTAAAATCCTGTACTCCACAAAATTCAAAAATTCAAAGGAAAAGGACAATTTTCTGAATAGATATCACTTACCAAAATTAAATCAAGAACACATAAGTTGTGTATTATCCTTTCAGGTTCTGTGTAGAATTGTGCTGGGATTTTGAAGTGATTTCATTGAATCGGTAAATTGCTTTTGGCAAGATTGACATTTTACTATGTTGATCCTGCCTATTCATTAGCATTGAAGATCTTTCCATTTTCTGGTATCTTCTTTAATTTCTTTCTTGAAATACTCAAAGTTCTTGCTATGCATACCTTTCACAAGATATTTTATGTTGTTAGTGGCTATTGTAAAGGGTGATGTTTCTCTGATTTCTTTCTCAGACGCTTTATCCTTTGCATATTGTAGGGCTACTGATTTTTTGAGTTAATCTTGTATCCTACCACTTTGCTGAAGGTGTTTATCAGCTATAGGAGTTCCCTGGTAGATTTTTTTGGGTCATGTATATAAACTATCATATTGTCTATAAATAGTAAAATATTGACTTCATCCTTTATAATTTGTATCCCCTTGATCTCCTTTTGTTGTCTTATTGCTCTAGCTAGAACTTCAAGTGCAATATTAAAGAGATATGGAGAGAGAGGGCAGCCTTGTCTTGTTCCTTAAACGTCTCTCCATTCAGTTTGATGTTGGCAGTTGGTTTGCTGTATATTGCTCTTATTATGTTTAGGTATGTTCCTGTTATCCCTGACCTCTCCAAGACTTTTATCATGAAAGGGTGTTGAATTTTGTCGAAGGCTTTTTCTGCATCTAGGGAGATAATAATATGGTTTTTCTTTTTCTGTTTGTTTATATGGTGGATCACATTGATAGATTTTCGTATGTTAAACCATCCCTGCATTCCAGGTATGAAGCATACTTGGTCATGGTGGATGATTTCTCTGATGTATTCTTGAATTCGGTTTGCCAGTATTTTATTGAGTATTTTTGCATCAATGTTCATCAGGGATATTGGTCTGTAATTTTCTTTCTTAATTGTGTCTTTGTGAGGCTTGGGTACCAAGGTTATTGTGGCGTCATAAAAAGAGTTTGGCAATGAACCTTCTGTTTCTATCATGTGGAACAGTTTGAGGAGTAGTGGTATTAGTTCTTCCTTGAATGACTGGTAGAATTCTGCATTGAATCCATCTGGCACTGGACATCTTTTGGTTGGAAGGCTTTCGATGACTGCTTCTATTTCATTGTGGGTTATAGGTCTATTTAAGTTGTTTGTCTGTTCTTGATTTAATTTTCGTAAGTGATAATTATCCAGAAATTTGTCCATTTCCTTTGAATTATCAATTTTTGTGGAATACAGATTTTCAAAGTATGCCCTGAAAATTGACTGTATTTCCTCTGTGTCCATTGTTATGTTCCCCTTTTCGTTTCTGATTTTGTTAATTTGCATGTTCTCTCTCTGCTTTTTCGTTTTGGATAAAGGTTTGTCTATCTTGTTGAGTTTCTCAAGAAACCAACTCTTCATTGCATTGATTTTTTGTATTGTTTTCCTGGTTTCTATTTTGTTGATTTCAGCCCTCAAGTTGATTATTTCCTGGCGTCTACTCCTACGGGGTGACTTTGTGTTGATGGATTTCTCCTGCGATGAATATGAAATGACCATCTTAATCTCTTTTGACTAATTTTGGTTTGAAGTCTAACTTGTTAGATATTAGGATAGCTATGCCTTTTGTTGTCTTATAGCGTCAACTAGAACTTCCAATACGATATTGAAGAGATATGCAGATTGAGGGCAGCCTTGTCTTGTTCCTGATTTTAGAGGAAATGCATTGAGTTTTTCTCCATTTATTTTAATGTTAGTTGTTGGTTTACTGTATACTGCTTTTATTATGTTTAGGTATGTTCCTGTTGTCCCTGATCTTTCCAAGACCATAATCATGAAGGGTGTTGGATTTTGTTAAGGTTTTTTTTTTTTTTTTTTTTTTTTTTTTTTAATCAGATCTAGTGAGATGACAATATGTTTTCTTTTTCATTTTTAGTTTGTTTATACAGTGGATTACACTGATAGATTTTCATATGTTGAACCATCCCTGAATCCCTGGGATGATGCCTACTCAGTCATAGAGGATGATTTCTCTGATATGGTTCTTGGTTTCGATTTTCCAATTTTATTGAGCATTTTTGCATCAGTGTTCACGAGGGATATTGGTATGTAGTACTCTTTCGTAGTTGTGTCTTTGTGTGGCATGGGTACCAAGGTTATTGTAGCTTCATAAAAATAGTTTGGTAATGACCCTTCTGCTTCTATTGTTTGGAACAATTTGAGGAGTATTAACTCTTCTTTGAGTTTCTGGTAGAATTCGTCACTGAAGCCATCTGGCCCTGGGCTTTTTTTTTTTTTTTTTCCCTTTGGGAGACTTTTGATGACTGCTTCTATTTCAATAGTGGTTATAGGTCTAATTAAATTGCTTATCTGTTCTTGATTTAATTTTGGTAAGTGATAGTTATCCAGAAATTTGTCCATTTCCTTTGAATTTTTTGAATTTTTAGGAGTACAGTATTTCAAAGTATCACCTGAAGATTTTTTGGATTTCCTCAGTGTTCATCATTATGTCACTCTTTTCATTTATGATTTTGCTAATTTTCATGTTCTTTCTCTTCCTTTTGGTTAGTTTGGATAAAGGTTTATCTATATTGTTGATTTTCTTGAAGAACCAACTCTTTCTTACATTGATTCTTTTTATTTTTTTTTTTGTTTCAACTTTATTGATTTCAGCCATCAATTTGATTATTTCCTGTCATCTACTCCTCCAGGGTGTGTTTGCTTCTTTTTATTGTAAAGCTTTCAGTTGTGCTGTTAATTTTCTAATGGGACTATCCTCCATTTTTTTTCATATGAGCACTTAGTGCAAGACATTTCCTCTTAGTACTGCTTTGAAAGTGTCCCATAAGTTTGGGTATGTTATGTCTTAATTCTCACTGATTCTGGGAAGACTTTAATTTCTTTCTTTCTTTATCCCTTGACCCAGGAATGGTTCAATTGTGCTTTGTTCAGTTTCTATGAGTTTGTAGGGTTTCTGCAATTTGTCTTGTTATTGAGTTCTAACTTTAAAACATGGTGGTCTTATAAGTTACAGGAGGCTATTCCAATTATTTTGTATCTATTGAGGTTTGCTATGTTGCCTGATATGTGGCCGATCTTAGAGAAGGTTCCATGTGGATCTGAAAAGAAGGTATATTATTTGTGTTTGGATGGAATGTTTTTTATAGATGTTGTTAAACTCAATTGGGTTATAACTTCTGTTAGTTCTTTTGTTTCTTTTTTATGTGTCTGTCTGGTGGTTCTTTCAGGTGTTGAGAGTGGGGTATTTATTACTCCTACTATAAGTGTGTGAGGTTTATGTGAGATTTTAATTTTACTAATGTTTCTTTTATTAATGTGGATGACTTAGTATTTAGGGCATAGCTCTTCAGAACTGAGACTTTATCCTGAAGGATTTTTCCTGTGATGAATATGAAATGACTTTCTTCATCTCTTTTGATTGATTTTAGTTTGAAGTTTAATTTGTTGGATATTATGCTAGCTATCCCCACTTCTTTCTTGGGTCCATTTGATTGGAAAATCTTTTCTCAACCCTATACTCTGAGGTAGTATATCTGTCTTTGAAGTTAAGGTGTTTTTTTTTTTTTATATGCAGCAGGATGCATTGTGTTTTCATATCCATTAGGTTAATCTGTGTATATTTATAGGAGAGTTAAGAAAGGAAATTAATGACCATTGATTGATAATTCTTGTTTGTTTTGGATTTGATGTTGGAGGTAGTACTGTGAGTAGATTTACCCTGCCTTTTCCTCTGGCTTCTGGTAAATTGGGATTATCTATAGCCTATGTTTTTTTTGTGAATGTATTCATCTTCCATGGAGCAGACCCACAGGAAGATCTGAAATCTCTTTCAAGGCCCCTCTCTCAGGAATGTGTAGGTGAAGGACCTAGATTTATCTTGGAGTTCCTCAAAATCTTACTATATTCAAAAATGAAAGGTTAGTTTCCTTTTGTGTGACATAGGCAATTATTTTATGATAACCTCTTACAAAATTATTTAAAAATGAAAATAGAAGTTATGACTATAATTGGAGATCAATGCATTTGCAGTATGATCTGACAAAACATGCAAGATTCAGTGAGGTGCTACTCAGAAAATTTTACAGCTGTAAATAACTATATTAAGCAATAATAAAAATCTCAAAAAATTTAATGAACAAAAATCAAAAAAATCAACAAAAATGGTGAACTTTTACATTTATGGCTATAATAAAAAGGAGAGATTGAGAAAACTAAAGTCTGGAAGAATAGTTATGAATTATTATGGACGTTACAGAGTAAAAAAATACCAAAGTATCCAAGGGCATAAAAATGATAATCTGAGTATGAAAAAACTGGATGAGATAGTCAAATTTCTAAAATCAGCTTACCAAAATTAAAGAATGGAAAAATCTGAACAGATCAGATACAGGGTAGTGAATTGAAACTGGAACTCTCTTCTGTCTCCAAACAATATTCTTCATAGTTCTATCTTGACTGTTATGTTCTGTGAAATATGAGACCAAAAAACTAGGTACTTTTCACTGGAAAATGTTTCATTCAAGTAGACATTTCATTAGTCCCACTTAGATGTCTAAAAATGGAAAATAACAAGTTCCAACAAATGACATAATATGTTCAAAAATTGTGAATGGAAATTTATGTCTGTCTCAGTACTTTGGTGGGAAATGATGTGCTAATTTGTTCAAAATATAGATGTAGAGATGACATAAGATCAAATAATTACTCTGCCTGATATATACCAGAAAATTTGAGTATGAGACATATGTATGAGACATATTTAAATGCATGATAATAGCAACATTATGCACAACAAACAAAAGAAAAATTCCAAATTCTCAACAAAGGAATAATAAAAAATTAGGTTTCACATATAATAGATTTTAATTTACCCATATGTCATGCTTTGTATCACTGAATTTTAATGAAATTTTTGAAATAGATAAATACATAGATAATGAGAATTATGGCATTTTCTAGTAATTCATGGAAAGGTAGAATAGCGACTGCAATGCTTAATGATAGAGGTTTTCTTTCTGAGTAATGGAATTTTTAGATAAGAAGTAGGAACTGCAAATATAGCTGTCACTGTTGTTCCATAGAATGGTTAAAATTCTACTATAGGAAAAGGATTCAATAAATTTTTAATAATTAGAAGACTTCAAAAATATTTAAGTGTTTAGGGAAGGAAATATTCCACCATTACTCATAGAAATTATGGCACAAAATTGCAACAGGAAAATTTTCACCAGAATATATAGGCATGGAAATCATAATGCTTGATCAATAAGATGACATGGAATTTATCAGGAGAAAATGACTTACATGAAAGCAAGTGATTATCGTGTTGCTCCAGCCCTAAGTATGTAGACCCTGCCACCCTGATGCTCTCCATGACCCAAATGAGCTTCCAAGCCCCAAATCAATCCTTTTCTGGTCATATATGTGCCTGTGACCACACCCAAAAGGGCATGGTCAGTGATACAGGTGCTGGGGTTGAATATATCACTACAAGAATATTCCATACTTCCTGTGTTGCTGGAGTGATAAGCAGGCATTAATAATGCTATGGTATTGGTCAAATGGTCAGATCTGACTATTAATAAATGATATAATTGCTGAGACTAGACAAATTTAGGAAGAAGTATGGTTAGAATCCAAATCTTATCATGTAGCCCTTTCCTTGCAATCATGTCCAGTAGAATGAGTTGCTTCAAAACTATTCTAACAATACAAACCCAATCTGAGAAACTAAAATGAATGAAACAGAAAAGTAGAGACAGGTGATAATTCATTTCATTTGTTTGACATCCGTGTATTGAATTTAGAAGGAATAACAATGATACCAAAACATGTAGGTTGATTTGGCCTACTTTGTAGGTCCTGTCTCCTGGCTTAATTTGGCATCTGCCTATTCTCCCAAGTGTGGTTCATTTTCCAACGACCCAATTATTTTCTGTCCATGACAGAAAAAATAACTTTCTATTGCCTGCCAGAAAACATCATTTGTAAAGAAGGTTTGTGCTTCCCCAAGCCATTTTCTCAATTAGTGATTCATGGCAGAGGGCCCAGCACATAGTGAGTGGTGCCATCCCTTGGTTGTCCTACGAATGTTCTATAAGAAAGTAGACTGAACAATTAAGGGGAAACAAGCTACTAAGCAGCACCCCTCCTTGGATTTTGAATCAACTCTTGTCTTCAGGTTCCTTCCCTACTTGAGTTCTTGTCCTGGCTTCCTTCTATTATGCACTATAACCTGGAGGGGTTAAGACAAATAAACCCTTTTCTCTCCAAAATTCTCTTTGGTCATGGTATTTCTTCACAGCAATAAAAGCCCTAAGACAACTTATAAAAATAAAATTTAAATATTGCCAATAGTTGGTCAGGTGACAGAAAATTTGCCTAGAGTTCCTGATATAGTTGAAACTATATTTATTGTAGCACCTGTGCTACCATTTGTTCCATGAACTGGGTGAAGGCCTAGAGACTGAAATAAAGAGACAAGACAGTGGGTCATTCATTCAATGGTAATGTTGGAGTTTCAAATAATGCCGAATATCAAATGCTGTTTATTGAGGGAATGGAATGGGCATAAATACTGACTTACAGCACAGTGGAAAATTACAGGATTTTTAGGTTAAGGTTCTCCCCCACCAGGTGTGTGTTAACAAAAGAGGAAGTGTACCAATAACAGCTTAGGGGCAAGGAGATCCAGCCAATAGCATCAGGCTTGCTCAAGGTGCCTCGGGGGTCCATGCAGGGCCCTACAGGTCCCCCTTTCTTTTAATATAAAGTAATACCTGTCTTAGGTGGCAAAGGATGTCAGCATGATTCCTTACCCATCATTGGAGAGGACACCCAGGCACATAACCCTCATGTCTTAGGTTGGATATTTGCCCCCTTCTGCCTTACCCATCTCTGGTTAATAGTTTGTCTGTCAGCCATATGTTGGCAGAGGCATTTTCTCTTGAACAAAAGACATTAGAATCTTTCATGTTTGAAAGTTAGCCTGGGCCTGTCTAATGCTGTGGTGAAGTAGCACTAAGTACAAGGGCTACGAACCCCAGTAATCTGCCCACAATTTGAAGTCCTTGTAAAAGGTATTCTGCTCTGGCAGGTGGTACTAAGGTTTCATTGATGTTAATGATCTGCATGGCTAAAGCATGTGTATAATTTAAAAACTTATGCATTAACATAGATATGTGCAAAAGAAAGAGAAGAAGCCATATGAGCTTCTCACAAAAAATCCAAATGTTCATACAGGAGGCTAGTTTGTAGATTTAGTTTAAAAATGCCAATTTGTACTAGATAATCAAGTGTGTTTTGGGTGGCTAAGGCTTCAGCCAAATCACCTGAAGTTGTCCCACTGTGCTTGCAGTATTTACAGACTGGGAGTGTCTATCCTAGAAACTGTTGCTTCAGTGGTGGAGGCAGCACTGGCAGCTGTGATCTCCTTTCCTCTCTGCTGCACAAGTTGGTCATCTATAGAGGACTCTGGCATAGGTACCACATGGGTACATGGCCCAGGACAGCTGTTACTTCATATGCTCAGCAGCTAACCAGTTGGCAGACCTGCTGTGAACAATTGAAACTTCTTCCAAAATTAGTAGCATTAGTTACAACAAAAGGAAGGGAACTAGAACACAAGTGCCTGAAATGAAGGTGAAATTCTTATCCTTAGGACCAAAGTATAAATTTATAGCTGCCTTACCAAAACTATAATAGTGGTCAGGAAAAAGGGGCTATACAGGGCTACTCTGACCCACAGGCATCAGGATAGGTAGATTCCTGATGAAGACCCATCAGACCTTCTCGTGGGCTGCTAATATCATCATGGTCCCTCCCCATATGGTGTATCAGATGTTCAGGCACCCAAACAGGGTTATCTGCATCTTGTAGAAAGACACAAACTGACCCTCAGGCCCATACTAGAACCGGGTCGGGGCTCTACCATTGTCCAGTAGTGACTTTCTTCCACATAACTTAGCCATAGTCAGTTGGCCAAGGGTGCCAATGCCTGTCGGCCACAGATCGAGCAACATCAATAGTTAAAAAATTTAAAACATAAAGGACAAGATAAATCTGATTATGAGAAGTCCCTGTAATTTTGCCCTTTTTTGTTTTATGAAGATAGACTTTAATTGTGTGATATGCATGCTCCACTATGACCTGAACTTGAGTATTATAAGGGATGCCCATCTTATGTGAGATAAAAAAAATTTTGCAAAAAGAGTTGAAACCCTGACTAGTATAATCAGGCCATTGTCAGTTTTTAATTGTCTGTGCATTCCCATGTAAACAAAGGCTTGCAAACAGTGGCTCTTAACATCCTTTCTCCAGTATGGTAAGAGGCAAATAGGAGATGTGAATGGGTACACAGATACATGAACAAACTGTAGTCAGCCAAAGGAAGCAACTTGGGTTTCATAAGCAATAGTTGTAATGAAAGAGCAACAATATCCATCTGCCAGATAACATTAGGCATGACACCCTGTGGTTTATCTCCAAGGTTTGGAATAGATAAGAAATCTGCACTCTTAACTATATTAATAGCCTGGTCTTTAGTGATTTTAAAATTGAATTTAAGTGACTCTGTGTTAAGGTGGAAGGTTGTATGAGCTTTGCAGGCTGCTTCATAATTAGACTCTATCATTATCATGATGGCACTATCAATTGTATTATTAAAATCGGCATTAGCATTTCCTTCACTCAAAGGGCTGGGCAAATCAGAATGTGCTTGGAGATGGATGTCCTACAAAAATTGGTTGAGAGCACCTCCATTTTAGGCTTTGTAGGCTAGTAACTGTTCCAGAGCTATATAGGCAGCAGTTCCAAAGGGGGCCAATATATGATACATATATTTACTGTCAGTGTATAAGTTAAATGGCTCATCAGAAAAAAAAATGTTGAAGGGCTAATTGTACTGCAGCTAGTTCAGCAAATTGTGCAGATTTCACTTTAAGTCTAGAGTGTGAATAATGGGAAAGAAAACAACATTGTTGGCCCCTTGAAAGGATTTTGAGAGGCAAATGACTATTAAAGTGGCAGGGTGTGGAACACAACAAATGTGCCCAATCCTCATCAATCTGTTGAAGCCATTGTATATGTTCTTGAGTATAGGGAGTGACAATTACATACCGGATCTGGCCAAAATCTTGAAGACACATTTTGTTTGCATTTTGAATAAGGGAAAGCATTGCTTAGGGATAAGACCTAACTGTCTTTTTCTGGGGATGCATATTCATGCACCCATAATATAGGACCAGTTTGTGAAAACACTGTGGGAGGAGAATATGCTGAAGCATAAAACTAATAACATCAAGTTTTGAGGATAGCCAATATAATTTAAGTGTGCAGACTGGAGGCATTTTTGCATAAGTTGTATGCTTTATGGCACAGCAGGTGTAAAGGTACAAGGAGAAGTAGGATCAGAATCTCCTTGTAAAATATCAAATAATGGTCTAAGCTGTAGTTTGGCCCTAAGTGGTTAGGGCCAAACTACATTGGACCTAATTTATTTATTTATTTATTTTATATAACCAAGTCCATTTAAATGAAGACAAACATTTATAGACAATATTTGGAAATTTGGGCTTTGTTCTTTCCAAACTACTTCTTGCTGGTAAGGGGCACTGTCATGGGGGATTTGAAGAAGATTCAGAAATATTGGCTGTAGTCTGTAAGGCTACTTTGTCCAGCTGTTTTGAATGTAGGATCGCCTGGTACTCTGTTTCAGGTGGTCTGGCTTCATCAAAACACATTAGTCTGGAAGGAATCCACATCTTTTCATTTTGTGTGGAAACAAAAATTGAAATCCTTTTCCCCAGTAACTTGTCCTTGAACTTAAATTTTGGAGTCAAAGCATTTTTTTTAATTTAATTTATTATTTTACATGTTGATCCCAGTTCCCTCTCCGTTCCTCCTTTCCTCTCTTTCTCCCTCCTCCCCTCCCTCCCTCCTTCCCTCCCTTTTACCCTCTCTGCCCTCTCACATGCATTCTAACCACCCTCCCCTCCCATCCCCCACCCCAATTCCATATGTAGGGGAATGCCATCCAGGTGGGGTCATATAGATCTGACAGGTCATGTGAAGTGGGGACTAGGGCGTCTCTCCTATCTCTAGATTAAGGCAGTTATCCCTCCATGGGGGATGTGTTCGCAAAGTGCTTTTGTGCACCAGGGATACATCCTGGCTCCACTGTCTGAGGTCCCTTAGACTGCTCAGTCCTTCTGGCTGAGACCCATATTCAGGGGGGCCTGAGTCAGTCCCATGCTGGCTTCCCAGCTATCACTCTGGTGGCCTTTAGCTCCTCCTTGTTCAGGTAAGCTGGCTCTATGTGTTTCTGCCGCCTGGTCTTGTCCTCTCCCTCTGCATCTGAGTTCTATTTCAACTAAGTGTTTATGTATGGGTGTTTGCTCCAGTTTCCAACAGGCATTAGTTGAGGGCTCCATGGATAAGTTAGTTGTTGGTCTCACTCTCCAGGGAAGGCCATTTATGATAGCCTTTCCAAGGAAGCTCAAATTGTTATTTGGCAGCAGTCTTGTAGTTCTCTAGACATTTCTTTGTGTTCAATTTTATCTTCAAACCAATATTGGCTCCCTCTTTTATGTTCTCTCTGTCTTTATCTCTGTCTCTCTCCTTCTCTCTCTTTCCTGTATTCTATTCCTAACCAGGCTAAATCTTCCTGGTCGCACATGTTTTCCTTTCCTCCCCCTCGTTTTCTCCTACTTCTCTCTCCTTTGCTGCCCCCCCCCCACTTCCCCTGAGCTCTGGGGGACTTGTCCATTACCAGTTCTGTGAGGAACATTATATGAATCTCTTAGAATACACCTTGTATCCTAGTTCTTCTGGTGGTGTGAATTATAGGCTGGTGATCCTTTGATCTAGGTCTAAAATCCATATATGAGTGAGTACATACTGTGTTCCTCTTTTTGTGACTGGATTACCTCATTCAGGATGGTTTCTTCAAGTGCCATCCACTTGCCTGCAAATTTCAAGATACCATTATATTTTTTTTCTGCACATCACCCTTTACAGTAGCCACAAGCAACATAAAGTATATTGGTGTAATGCTTACCAAACAAGTAAAAGACTTATATAATAAGAACTTTGTGGCTCTAAAGAAAGAAATTAAAGAAGATACCAGAAAATGGAAAGATCTCCCATGCTCTTGGATAGGTAGGATAAACATAGTAAAAATGGCAATCTTGCCAAAAGCAATCTACAGATTCAATCAATCCCCATTAAAATCCCACCACAATTCTTCACTGACCTTGAAAGGATAATAATCAACTTTATATGGAAAAAGAAAAGACCCAGGATAGCCAATACAACCTATATAATAAAAGACCTTCAGGAGGCATCAGCATTCCTGACTTTAAGCTATACTACAGAGCTATAGTTCTGAAAACAGCCTGGTATTGGCATGAAAATAGACTGGTAGACCAATGGAATCGAATTGAAAATCCTTATATTAACCCATGCACCTATGAACATCTGATTTTCGACAAAACTGCTAAAATTATACAATGGGGCAAGGACAGCATCTTCAACAAATGATGCTGGCACAATTGGATGAGGGTGTGTAGAAGACTGCAGATAGACCCATGTCTGTCGCCATGCACAAAACTCAAGTCCAAATGGATCAAAAACCTCAACATCAATCCAGCCACATTGAACCTCTTAGAAAACAAAGTAGGAGGTACCCTTGAACAAATTGGTATAGGAGTCCACTTTCTGAACATAACCCCAGGGTCACAGACACAGAGAGAAACAATTAATAAATGGGACCTCTTCAAACTTAGACACTTCTGTAAGGCAAAGGACACAGTGGACAAGACCAAACGGCAGTCCACAGACTGGGAAAAGATTTTCACCAATCCTATATCTGACAAAGTGCTGATCTCCAAAATATACAAAGAACTCAAGAAACTAGTCAACACAACACCAAATAACCCTATTAAAAAATGGGGTACAGAACTGAAGAAAGAATTCCCAATAGAGGAAATCAAAAAGGCTGAAAGACACTTAAGAAAATGGTCCACATCCCTAGCTATCAGGGAAATGCAAATCAAAACAACTTTGAGATACCATCTTACTCCTGCCAGAATGGCTTAAATTAGAAACACCAATGATTCAAGTTGGAGAGGATGTGGAGAAAGGGGAACACTCCTCCACTGCTGGTGGGAATGCAAACTCATACAGCCATTTTGGAGATCAGTATGGTGTTCCTCAGGAAAATGGGAATTAGTTTACCACAGGACCCGGCAATCCCCCTCTTAGGCATATACCCAAAGGATTCACATCCATGCAACAAAGACATCTGTTCAACTATGTTCATAGCAGCACTATTTGTAATAGCAAGAGCCTGGAAGCAACCTAGATGCCCCTCAATTGAAGAATGGTTAATGAGGATGTGACACATCTACACAATGGACCTAATTTATATCTCCCAATTATGTTTGAAAATCATTAAGGGTGGACAGCCTATCTAGCCTTAAAGTAATCTTTTGAGGATGAATACAAGAATATTGATAGGGAAATTCTTGTTGTACCTCTTCTGGAGCTATTCTTATGCCAGCTAGTTGAAAAATATGTTGCTATATAACAATGAGAGCAATGGCCAAGGATACATAATTTTGACAAGTAGTAGGACTGTTGGCCATCCTATTGATATCTCTTATAGGGCTCTTTAAAATTAACAGAAGGAATGCTAAATGCAAATTGCTCACTATCCTGAGGATGCAAGGGAATGGTAAAAAAAAGCAAACTTTTAAGTATATAATTCATAAATGATAGCCTTGGGGAATACCTACAGGGGAAGGTAAGCCAGGTTGTGTAGCTCCCATAATTTGCATATAATCATTAACAGCTCGGAGATCTTGTAGGAGTCTCCATTTTCCAGATTTTTTTCTTTATAACAAAAATTGGCACATTCTATGGGGAAATGGAAGGAACGATATGTCCTGCCTCTAATTGTTCTTGTACAAGTAGATGTGCAGCCTGTAATTTCTCAATAGATAAGGGCCATTGCTCCACCCAGACTGGGTTATCAGTGTTCCAGATAATAGGAATGGGAAAGGGCTGCACAGCAATAGCCCCTAAGGAAAATTTCCCAACCCAGAGCAATCTCTGGCTCTTTTGATAAGTAATATTTTGGATGCAACAGACTGAGGGTCACCTTGGAGGAATTTGCCCAGTCCTCTTCCTTTTACATAACCTTGGCCAGCTAGCATATTTCTAACAGGCTCAGTAATAAGGACCACTCCCATGGCCTCAAGCACAACTCTTCCCCAAAGATTAACAGGGATGTGACTTAACACAAAAGGTTGAAAACCATCTGACCATTTAAGAAGCTAAGTGCTACATTCTGGAGCCACAGCAGTACCCACTCCTTTGCCAAAGGCTATCTAATCATCCATACAGATTCCTTTGGGTCTTAGGCTATGCTGGCTTTGGCCTTTTCCTGCTGACCCTCTCTGGAGGCCAGCTGTGTTAGGCGCAGATCACCAACCCTTCCAATTAAAACACTGACCGGATCTCTCTCTCTCTCTCTCTCTCTCTCTCTCTCTCTCTCTCTCTCTCCTATATCCCAAGCAATTCAAATAGTACCTTTTGTTAGGATTCACACATTCATAATCATATTTCATACACACATTTGTGTGGCCACACCATACATACAGAATATACATAATACATATAATACATACAAGATGGCATTTGTGCTCATAATCTTCAAACATTCTTTGTTTTAATTGTACAGATTCTGCTTCCAAAGTATCTTCTTCATTAGTTACAGTAGAACTATCATCTCCTAGTTGAAATTCCTCTTGTTCTGATAGATTTCGCAGATTCTAAATTTTGTACTTCCTCAAAAGTCCTAATCATCTCTGCCAGTTTTTCTTTTACTTTATGACAATGAAGTCTTTAGCTGTCTTGTTTTAATCCCAATGCCCTGTATTTTCAATTGGGCCACTAATTGCCCACTGAGCATTTCTTTAGAGTTACTGGCACCCATCCTTCAATACACCCTCATTCACTTACTTTGCCTGCCAGCCTCAGAGGGCGATCTTTTAGGTGATCCTTTCTTCCCAATCTCAGTGAGATCTCCACTTGTAGCGCCAGTGCTACGATCTTTTCTACAAATCAGGCAAAGGCCTAGAGATTGAAATAAAGAGACAAGACAGTTCTATGGCAATGTCAGAATGCCGAATGCTGAATGCCAAATGATATTCATTGAAGGGATGGGACGGGCTTAAATACTGATTTACAGCACAGTGGAAAATAACAGGATTTTCAGGCTTAGCTTCTTCACACAACGTGTGTGTCATCAAACAGGAAGAGTACCAATAACAGCTTTGGGGGAAGGAGTTCTGGCCAACAGCTTCAGGGTTGCTTAAGGTGCCTCGGGGGTTCATGCAAGGCCCTACACTTTATATCAGAATGTCCTCAGAATATTGGCATCTGGGAAGATAATAATGTGTCTCAAGATGAAAAAAGTTATAAAAATTGACAAACATGTTAAATACTGTAAAACACCCATTCTTACCATAGTAGTTATGAAAGTATTTAGGATAACAGTCTTGTGAAGATTTAAGATGGTGTGAATTACCCAGCTGAATCTTAACAATTTTTTTGCTTGTTTCATATTTTTATTAAGATCCTATGAAAACCATTGTGAATTGAAAAAGATTACTTTCCAAAAATCTTGTTTATGTGTTTTTAAAATGCCTACAAGGTATTTTCCCTAGTTAAATTTGATGGCTTTCTTGATATGGGAAATAGATAATTCTAGATTATTGTTTGAATTTTATCCTCAAATAAAAATCAGTGTGTAGAATTTTTACAGAAAATATTTAAAATATCTTGATTTTATGTACTGCAATGCCATTTCCAATCCATGAGTTGAATCTATTTCTGTTTTTCATGTTGTATTTTTTATTTGCTTTGGAACAAAGAAGTAGAAGTAATTCCACACCAGTTCTGAACCTAACCTTTAAAAAGCCTGGTTGCAATTGCTTTTCATCTTCAGTATTTAACCATTGTGAGGAAAAAAAAAAGGTCTGTTTTAATGATTAAATGCTGAAATGAAGGAGAGACTCCAAGGAAGCACCTTACCATTCCATCTTTCTCACATGAAACACAACATATTTGAGTAAGAACTGTCTACATGTCCTCCATAAAGAATTGAAGTACCTAGCTAAAGCTATGGGAAGAAAGCAACTTAGGCTATCTGATTCTTATATATAGTTGACAATTATTAATAGATAATGATGGTTAATGGTTTAATATATAGTTTTGTAGTGTATTTTATACACCAATGAGGATATTTCCTTTCAGATAATAAGATTGACTCATCAGAAACTAAGCCATTAAAACATGTAGCATTTTGCCTATAGTTATATTTCTTAATTTTTGTCATAAGAGGACCACAAATAGTATAAGACTGATAGGGTCTCATTAACAGCAAAGAGTAACAATGTTCAATGCAAAATAAATGCTCAAATGCAAGTAGTATTACAGATGGGCATAGAAGCATGTAATTGCCTGTATGTTCTTACAGTAGAAAGTGCTTAACATCTGGGCATAGGAAAAAACAAAGAAAAATAAAATGGCATTTTACATGTGATCTTCAGACTCAAAGAAATCCCAATTTACTAGAACCATGTGCTCAGAGATTTCAAAAGCATAGAGCCTAAATGAAAACTCAGAAGTAGAAAAATACTGTTTTTATTAAATGTTCTTCCTAGTGCTTTGAGGTTCCTAATAGCTGGGATGAATTTGTAAAATTAGTTTCTTTTATTGTTTCAGCATGTTTTATTACCAAAATGCAAAATCTATGAAAATAGGGAAATGCTAAAATGTGTATATGCAAGAAAGTTAATGATAATACACCCTTAATATTCTACTACTGGTAGAATACTGATGATATTTTCCCCCTTTGGTCAAACATTATCAAAGTATCTATTTGTCAACAAGTTTTTTCTAATAGAAGAAATAAGTAATATCAATGTTTTAACAAAAGTAGTAATATTCTAAGAGCTAGCCTCATATAAGAAGAATATTATAATTTAATATTTCTCAAAAGAGTAAAAGATATGGACCAATGAGGCATTCAAATTTTTATGATCTTAATTAACAGAATCATTTTTGTGAAAGTATTACTGTAAATCCTATCCAAGAATAGATAACCAAAGCTTTAACACTAATATTCTTGAAGTAATGTACTCAGGTGGTAGCTCCATTGGTCTAAGAAAACAGTATTCACATATATGAAGTTCTCAAAAAGTTAAAAAAAAACATAATTTGAAAGATACAGAGCAAAAAGATTTGCTCCAGCATCATCCTCATTATTACACACACACACACACACACACACACACACACACACACACACACACACAAAGTCTTTGCTGATCTTTCTTCCTATTCCTTTTTCCCAACTCTACTGATCTATATCCTCCAAGAGTATCCTGTTTTATGCTTCCACATTGCATGTATCCTACCATGCCTTCTGTATACCTCTTTCCATCTGATCATAGTTCCATTTATTATCTTATGAACTACAAGCACATTTTGTAGTTTACATTCTGTTGCTGCAATGCAAAACTCTGTCCAAAAAAAAAGGCTCAGAGAAGAAAAGGATATATTTTATTTACATTACTAGATTATAAGTAGATATTTACCTTCTTTTGCCTATCTTCCTAATGTCAATTTATCACACAGGTTTGTAGTAAGGATTGAAATTTCAGTCAGTGTGAGAATTTCTGATTCATGTATTTATCCTGGAAATCCTGAGCACTGTTGATAAGAGTGTACACTGCTATAGTCACTATGGAAATCATTGGGGATGTTTCTCATAGAAATAGAACTATCCTATAATCCATCTATATGAATCATAGACATATATCCAAAGGGTTCTTTTTCTTACTATTAAGATATCTGCTCATCTGTGTCCATGGACATTCTACTCATAATAGTAAGGACATGTAATGACTAACATATCTATTAACTGAATTTTACTCAACTGTAAAGAAAAATTAAATTATTAAATGTGCAGGTAAATGGATAGAAATAGAAAACATTGCACTGAATAATGTAGCTCCAACCCAGAAAGACAAATGCAACATGTTCTAGCTCACATGTGGATCTTAGCATGGGACATTTAGATTTGTGTGTTTAATTTGGAGTGCCTATCTGGTCTTGTAAATTAGTAAAGGACCATTGGTGACAAAGGTAATAGAGATATTAAGTAAAAGGATATAATAGACCACGGGTGATATGAAGAAAATAAGGGGTTAGGGAGGGAGGTTTAAAGTGATGAGAGGTGTGGGGAAGGGAAAGAGAAGTAACTGATATTAAAATAGTTTTACAAAGCCATACATATACCTACTATTTATAAGATTTATACATATATATTCAGAAGCTATAGAATGTCATGTTTAAAAAAAAGTAATGGATGGTAGGATAGCTCTCCTCAAGTTTTTGGCAGAATGTGTCACAGAGACTCCAATGCAATATATTACTAGTGTGTAACAAGTATGGGTTTTTCCGCCCGCCACCTAGTTTTGTCCCGCCGTTGTGCCAGCCCCAAATAACACACAGAGACTCTGTATTTGATACAATGCTGTTGGCCTGGTTACTTGTTTCTTATTGGCTAACTCTGTCTTAAGTATTAACCCATTTCTGCTGATCTATGTTTTTCTCTTACCGGGGAGCTGGCCGGCATACTGCTTTCGCCTGACTCTCCATCTTGGCTCCTCCTTCCTACTTCCTCTTTCATCTTTGTCTCTTAGTCCCTCCCATCTTCCTTTCCTATTGGCCAACAGTGCTTTATTATTAACCAGTATGAGAAACATATATACATAATGGCATCTCCCATCATCTCCTCTTTTCTGTCTAAATAAAAAGAAGGGTTTTAACCTTAAAATTGCAAAATATATAACACAACAGTCATCAAATAAGAATCACAGTTAACAATATTTAGTCCATTAACATTTAGTAAGATTTGAAGAAAATATTCCATCATCTATCCTATCTTTGTGTCTAAAGTCTAAGTAACGTATCTTTAATACTAAAGAAAAGTATAACCATAACTATTTGTCTTCAACTCCTTCAAAGACCACAGAAGGATAGTATATAAACTCTAGAAATGACAGAGACATCTTGCCTTTTCAGTCACCTGAAGTTCTTCTGTAATCTTCCATCTTCAGCCCATAGGCCACAGTGTGTCTGGCAGACTCTTCAGCAAAGCAGGAAACTTTAAACTGTCTTATTGTATTGGCAGTTTGTCAGTAACTTTTCTCTGTGTCCTGCAGACTGTCTGGCAGACTCTTCCATGAAGCAGGAACTCTGTAGCAATGTCCATCTTGAATCAGCAGTCACTTTTCTGTGGGTCCTGCATGTACAGTTTATACAGCATAAAGTCAAACAGTCCAGACAAGAGCAGTATCTAGTCCAAATGGCTAGTCTTGCCACATTGGAAGCAAACTCCATAATGAGTTTCTTCAATGTCCATCTTCCTTTCTGGTGCAGGTGGTATTACCAAGAGCAATTATGTCTCACTGTCATGAAAACCCTAAACCATTTTAAATGCCATATTCTGTAGGTCTTTGAAAGGTTTGAAGAATGCCTATCTATCTCAAATACATCTCTGTGTATCTTGAAAAACTAACAACTCTAAGCTTTGACTATCATAGGTAATTATCTATAATCTGTACTACATTATACATTACATTTTTAAATGAGCTATAAATACAAAATACCTAAACAAAAGGAGAATATACACAAAATTGACCTTAAATTGTATCAATAAATGAAAATCCATTCCAAAACAAAGTATTCATATCTATAGCATAATCCAGTTTTACCTTTAAAAAGAATTGGCAATGATCATTAACCATTTATAACCAAGTCCATTTAAATGAAAACAAACATTTATAAATAATATTTGGGAATTTGGGCGTCGTTCTTTCCAAACTACTTCCTGCTGATAGGGGGCGCTGTCATGGGGGATCCTGAGAAGATGCAGAAATCCTGGCTGTAGTCTGTAAGGCTGCTTTGTCCAGTTGTTTTGAATGTCGGATCACCAGCGATGCTGTTTCAGGCGGTCTGGCATGATCAAACCACATTAGTCTGGAAGGAATCCACAGCATTTTATTTTCTGTGGAAACAAAAATAGAAATCCTTTTCCCCAGTAACTTGTCCTTGAACTTAAATCTTGGAGTCAAAGCATTTTTAAAATATATAAATTGAATTAATTCAGCAGCATTTGTTTTAACAGTTGTTTCCTCAGCAAACAATACAAAGACAATATAATACCATACAGTAACCAGATTCTCTCTGAGCTTTTCATCTTTACGTGGCATTATTATTACTCCGTTTCTTTTACTTTTTATTTTTTATTTTTTGAGACAGGGTTTCTCTGTGTAACTCTTATCTGTCCTAGAATTCACTCTGCATACCAGGTTTACTTTGAAATCACAGAAATCTGCTTGCCTCTGTCTCCGGAATGCTGGGATTAAAGGCATGTGCCACCACACCCAGCTCCTCTCTGTCTCTTTAAAACCATTTTTTTTTCCTCCCAAGCCTACGTATTTTTTAAAACACACTGTAAACTTTTAGCACTTTTTCTTAATGTGAATCTGCCTTTACTGTAAATCTTTTTATAGCCACGAGACTTTTATCAGATAAACAACAACAATACTAAAATGAAAGTCTTTGTTGTTTCTGCCAGGGTTTATAAAAGATGGCGATGGCGGTGGCTATTTTACCGCCAGCACTGAAAGCTGTGCTCACTGCCTTGGTCTGCATGCTGCCAGCTTGGAGATGTGGTCACTGCCATTGCCAGCTCTGACACACCAATAAATTTTTAGCAGTGCTTTTTTAAAGCCGTGCAGTTTTTTGCCGAGTCAGGAATCTTCCCTTTAAAGTGCTGTGCAATCTGCTTGTCTCTCACAAGAGAAAAATCCTGCTATCAAGAAACCTTGCTTGTCTCTGTTCTTTTGTTTCTAAAACCCTTTTATAAGCTTCTGTTAAATTTTAAGTGGAAGTTCTTATTAGCTACGTGGGCGCCATTTGTAACGAGCATCACTAGTGCTCTTTGTTGCCCACCAGAATTTAATGGGAAGATCTTATGTATGAAAACAGCATACCAATTGGTCACTACTATATCAGGTCAGTACTAAACAAGAACTTCCTTCCTGCTGCCTAATAGTTTCATAGAACTTTAACGTGCGATGCTTAAGAGAATATATTATCAACAGTCTTGGCTAGCTGTTAACTTTGTGCGGTACAATAATGACCCTGTGGCAATATATCCACATGAGTAAAACGGTGACATAAATCCTACTTGAATAACCAATTGCTATCTCATTGGATTTAAGATCCATTCCACAAGAGGAAACACATGTTTGGTACTACAAATCTAGTCAAAAGCCCATGGATTGGAATGTCCCCAGTGACAGTGGTGAACCTACTACTTTTATTCTGCTATATGGGCACAAAATTAAACTTCCATCTAAATCCATATTTCTCTACACATAGATTAATGTAGCTCACATATATCATCAGAGAAATTTCTTTGTTCAAAGAAAAGTAGTTAAATCAAATCTCAACTAGTCAAAATGTAGAGATCATTATTTAATATCTCCCTAGTAGGTAGGGTGCAGCAGTGAGTGAGACTTCTAGACTTTGAATGTCCTGGTTAACACTCAAAATGGATGAAGCAATGATGTAGAAAGAACACGGGTCTCTCAAGAAAGGCTGGTAGTATAACCTCTAAGACAACCCACATAATGATGTGAAAATATGACATATAAAGTCACTGAAGTTTGAGCATCTGTTACTGAAGCACCACTTGAGGAAGCCACTGAGATAATGATCTTTTCAATAAAGCTGGGTACTAGTGAAGATGACTTGATAGTCTGAGAAATTGTTGGGGGACAGCCGCTGCTTGTACTCTAAGAGCCTTTTTATGTAATTAACATTTTTTCACTTATTTTACATACTCACCACAGTTTTTCTTCCCTTCTCTTCTCCTGTTCCCTCTGCCCACCTCCCATCTATTCCTGCCCTCTTTACACTTCTCTTCTATCTCCCATGTGCTTGAACAAAGCAAGGCACATCAAGTCCAGGCAGGAATGAGCTCCTCTCAGGAGGCAACACATCATGGGGAACAAGATCCCAAAAGTCGGCTAAGCACCAGCGGCAAGTCCTGTTCTCACTGCCAGAAACCTAACAAAAAGACCAAGCTACACAACTGCAACACACTCGCACAAGACCTATGTAGGTTTCATGCAGGTTCCCTAACTGTGGATCCAAAATCCATGAGCTCAAATCAGTTGTCTCTATGGGTTTTTCTATCATGACCTTGACTCCTCTGGCTCACAATCTACAAAAAGGCACCACAAAATTAGGGTAAGAATTTCCATGTAAAACCTGACAAGAGCTTAAAAAGGGATTTTAAAAACAAAAGAATGAAGTCAAGCACAGTTTCTTGGAAGTAGCATTTTATTGGGTGGGCTCTGTTTGGTAGAGCCAAGAAGATGCTCATGGATCCTTTAAGAGAGGCTTTGTGACTCAGCAGTTGCAGCAAAAACCACACTGCTTTTTTAAGAGGCCCTGCTACCAAACAATTAAATGGTGTATGCTAGCAGCCAGTAGCATGCTTCTTGGTGGTCGCATGTACCTAGAAATTCCACACAGTTGTAGCAATAAGCATGGCTCCCACCAGTACTTCACCATAAGGCTACTCTCAGAAAACCAAGGAATAGGTTGGGGTTAGCTGCTGCTTTAATTTTACCCATACTATCCCACAGACAAAAGATTCATGTGGTCAGAGAAAGATAGATTTACAGTAAAGACAGATTTTAAACAATGCTAAATGGTTTATAGTATTTTTAAAAATATACATAAGCTTGGGAGAGAAAAGAAAAAGGATAAAGTCCTTAAAAAGCAAGAATAGCTGGATATGGTGGCACACACCTTTAAACCCAGAACTCTCAATGCAGGGGGAGGCAGATCGCTGTGATTTCAAGGCCAGCCTGATTTACAGAGTGAATTTCAGGACAGGGAAAATACATAGAGAAAACCTATTTAAAAAACAAACATAACAAACCTCAACAGATACAAGAGAATAGGAATAGTCCCCTGTATTTTATTGGACCACCATGCTTTAAAATTGGAATTCAACAACAACACAAATAGCAGAAAACCTGCAAACTCATGGAAACTGAACAATGTGCAATTGCACCACTCCTGGGTCAAAGAAGAAATAAAGAAAGAAATTAAAGACTTTCTAATATTCAATGAGAATGAGGATACAACATACCCGAACTTATGGGACACCTTGAAAGCAGTGCTACAAAGGAAGTTCATTGCACTAAGTGCCCATATGAAGAAAACAGAGGATAGTCACATAAGAGAATTAACAGCCCAACTGAAAATCTTAGAACAGAGAGAAGCGAATTCACCCCGCAGGAGTAGATACCAGGAAATAATCAACTTGAGGGCTGAAATCAACAAAATAGAAACCAGGAAAACAATACAAAAAAAATCAATGCAACAAAGAGTTGTTTTTTTGAGAAAATCAACAAGATAGACAAACCTTTATCCAAATTAATGAAAAAGCAGAGACAGAACATGCAAATTAACAAAATCAGAAACGAAATGGGGAACATAACAACAGACACAGAGGAAATCCAGACAATTTTCAGGTCATACTTTGAAAACCTGTATTGCACAAAAATTGAAAATTCAAAGGAAATGGACAAGTTTCTGGATAACTATCACTTACCAAAATTAAATCAAGAACAGACAAACAACTTAAATAGACCTATAACCCGCAATGAAATAGAAGCAGTCATCGAAAGCCTTCCAACCAAAAAAAAGTCCAGGGCCAGATGGATTCAGCGCAGAATTCTACCAGACATTCAAGGAAGAACTAATACCACTACTCCTCAAACTGTTCCACAAGATAGAAACAGAAGGTTCATTGCCAAACTCTTTTTATGAGGCCACAATAACTTTGGTACCCAAACCTCACAAAGACACAACTAAGAAAGAAAACTACAGAACAATATCCCTGATGAACATCGATGCAAAAATACTCAATAAAATCCTGGCAAACCGAATTCAAGAATACATCAGAGAAATCATCCACCATGACCAAGTAGGCTTCATACCTGGAATGCAGGGATGGTTTAACATATGAAAATCTATCAACGTGATCCACCATATAAACAAACAAAAAAAGAAAAACCATATGATTATCTCCCTAGATGCGGAAAAAGCCTTCGACAAAATTCAACACCCTTTCATGATAAAGGTCTTGGAGAGGTCAGGGATAACAGGAACATACCTAAACATAATAAGGGCAATATACAGCAAACCAACTGCCAACATCAAACTGAATGGAGAGAAACTTAAGCCAATTCCTCTAAAATCAGGAACAAGACAAGGCTGTCCTCTCTCTCCATATCTCTTCAATATGGTACTAGAAGTTCTACCTAATGCTATAAGACAACAAAAGGAGATCAAGGTGATCCAAATTGGAAAGAAAGAAGTCAAACTGTCTCTATTTGCAGATGATATGATAGTTTACATAAGCGGCCCAAGAAACTCTACCAGGGAATTCCTACAGCTGATAAACACCTTCAGCAAACTAGCAGGATACAAGATAAACTCAAAAAAATCAGTAGCCCTACTTTTTTCAGACAACAAAGAGGCAGAGAAAGAAATCAGAAAAACATCACCCTTTACAATAGCCACAATCAACATAAAGTATCTTGGTGTAACTACCAAAGCCACGATTTGGACAGTTTTCTCAGGATTCCCATGGTATTGACAGCATGTGGAAATAACAAAATATCTGTAACTGTGAGAATGTGGAGTCAGTAATGAACAAAGAATTAGAAGAAAATATTCACATATGTTAGTCACGTTAAAAAAGTAGTTTTGACAACTTAGCTTCTTCAAAATAGTGAATTTGGAAATTTTCATGGATCATTTACTACAAATAACACTCAAATGTCATCTCACTGAATGCCAAGCTGGAATAGGGGGTAATAGGGAAAGAAGTAGCTATTTAAAAAAAGTAAAGTCTGAAGATAGCCTTTCATAGTCAGCAGTATATAAACCTTCTTGGGGTGTTTCCCATGGATTTCTAGTCCATCACTTTAACCACATTACAAAGACTACAAGCTAATTAGTAGCAATGCATGCCTTTCGTGCCAGCACACAGGAGAAAGGGGCAAGTGCATCTTTGAGTTCAAGGCCATCCTGGTATAAAGAGCTAGTTCTAAGACATCCAGCGCTGTTCAGATGAACCCTGTCTCTAAAAACCAAAGACACAAAACAAAGACAAGTAGTCTGTATCAGTGTATGTCTGTAACATTTTATCTTAAGAGTTGGGATCAGTTCAAGGCCAGTTCACATTAAGAATCCATATTAGAGATATATACAACTACTTTTTTCAATGTAACTTGTAAGGAAATTAATTATGGATGCATCTTTGTGATGCTTACAATATATCTACGTATGTAATGCCTGTGGAAATCCTTTCAGTAGAGACATTAGAACAAGTGACTTTAATGAATTTTATAAAACATGGGAAGGGGCATGTGTCAGCATTGCTTCAGCTCCAGATGGTTTCAACACAAGTGGCTATGGAACAGGTCCATGCAGATCTGATCAAGAACATCTAGTTACCTGATTTGCAAAATTTGATGCAAGTTATCTAGGCGTGGGCCAAATTCAGACTGAAGAAGTTATTGAAGTGCTGGTGGAGGAGCTGCATGTTGAAAAGGTAAATCAGATGCCAGTAAAACACAAACTAAGCTTCTAAGCAGAATTGGGTGACATAAATCAAATCTCTCTCTCTCTCTCTCCCTCTCCGTCTCTCTCTGTCTGTCTCTCTCACATGCACACGCATTTGCACGCACGCACGCGCGCGCACACACACACACACACACACACACACCAATCTTGAGCCAAAGACTAAAGAAAAAAAAAAAAGAAAAACCCAATTGCTGAGATGCTGAGAGTTTAGAAACCATAGTGTGATAATGTTGAAAAGGCAGAGAATGACAGAACTGCTATGACAGAACAGTTTTAGAGGCAAATAACAAATTGACATATTTTCAAGTTTACATTTTGGTTGAACTGAGTATATCAGTATGTCGAGACTTGAGAGAAGAGGTCCGGACCCTCTCTACTGTAAGATGAGTCTACGAGGAAACACTTAGATTAATAGAAATGGGTTAATATTCAAGACAGAGCTAGCCAATAAGAAACACTAGTAACAGGCCAAAGGCTTTATATCTGTGTGTTATTTGGGGTTGATGTGGCTCTGGGAATAGGCTGGAGGGAAACTGCTCTTAATAACAGTATACCTGACATTGATCTAGCAGGTAAATAGAACAAAATAAACTAATTTCCTATTAAGTTGAACTTTCTCTTTGAAAACAAGATGATGTACCTATATTTAGTTAATACCACAGAGAGGATATTTCATAATAAGAGGGAGTTTGAAAACTATTTCTGGTAGTTTAAATGAATTATGTTATTATTATATAGTTTACAATGTATCTATTTTCATAGCAATAAGGAATTTTGCCTTTCCTAGTCAATGTCCCTCCTCAGATCTTTCTGTATTTAATTTGGTGAAAGATAATTGAATATGTAGGAAAAACATACAAAATATGCATCATTCATGTACAGTTAAATTTTGAATTAGGTTTTCTTTGTTTTGAACAATGTTCTTTGAGATGCCAGTCTGCAACACAAGCAGAATAGTGGTGGAGAAATATCTATAATGTTTATAAACAAGCAAAAAGAATTAAAAAACATACCCATATATCATTCCAAAACTAACTATACTTATATAAAGCATCTCTGGTTCTTTCAAAGTTTGTTTTTTAATTTGTAAGGATCAATACAAACAGTGCTATAGTACTTTATTCTTTCGCTTAACTGACAACCATTGATTCATTTCCATTTGAGTTGCACTGAGAATTTTTATTTAATTGTAGCTTCAGCATCATTTCCCAACTGAAAACTTCATTTTCTTCTCTGGTGCATATTTCTTTATAATCCTTATTGTGAACTGAAAAGTGATCACAGATGGGAAAAAGACTTATGGGTCATATATCCTTTCATGAGGATCTTGTGGTTTCTGTCAGATTCTAGGGTAGAAATATTTATTGTATTTAGTTGTGCATCTGCAGAGGAGCTTACTAGGATTTAGAATCTAACCCTGGGTCACTCAGATGATCTTGGTTACACTCAGCATCTCTCAAGCAGAATGAATCTGTGAAATGGAACTGTAGGGAATAGAGACCTTAATAGGGGTGAGAGGAAGCCAGAGATGGTGGGGGGTTACAATAAGCAAAAGGCACTTTATTTAATTATGATGTTATCAAAGAACAAATGTAATAAAAGATCAAAAATTCTGTAAAGGATTCAAATCATATTATGATTTAATTAAAATATAAAAACCACATAAAATCAATTTACTATTTTTTACCTGCTAATAAAAATATTTTAAAAATATTGTTAAGTATTCAGTCATTCAAAAACTCTTTCAACTGGAGTGGACTCTACTGGAGTGAGTCTTCTGGAGTTGCAGGGAAGGGCTTAAGCTGGCTTTTAGGAACCTGTTCCTAATAGTGCGTGCTTTGCCCAGCCTTAATACAAGGAGAAAAGCTTTGTCCTACCTGAACTTGATAAACCATACTTTGTTGGCACCCATTGGAGGCCTGGTCATTTTTGAACAAGGGTAGAGGAAAGGAGGATTAGAGAAGGGGCGACAAAGAGAGGTGGTTGGAGGGAATAGGATGGGGTAAGGGGAAGCTGCATTGAGGTTGTAAAATAAATGAAGAAAATAAAATAACCATGAAAAAGAAATAAAAACACATGTATACAAATATGTAATTATATCTATAGTGTCATTCTGTTCTGTCTGTCTATATATATATATATATATATATATATTTATTTATCTATATCTGTGTACAAAAATATATTCAAGAAGAATATTTTAAACATCTTGATCAAATTATTAAAGTGTTGTGAAGTTTGTACAAAAATGAAATTTGTAGAGCAGATTGGAGTTGATATTGTATACTTGAAAGAGAATTTCTTCTCTGAAAAATTCCAATTTTGAGGTGATATGTGGCTTAATGGTAGAGTGCTTGACTAGAAAGCATAAGACCTGAGTATGATACAATAGTAATTAAAGAAACAAAACAGCTATAGTTGCTCTTAAGTACTTTCAATTTAAAAGATATGAATTGTGTGTATTAATATTTTAATGGGGAAAATCTCCTTTAAAGTTAATTTGCCTGCAGGCTAATAGCATTGTCAGAATAACTTCAACATGAAACACAATTAAACTGCTAGTTGCTATCAGCTAGCTAAGCTGACAAATTGATCATCATAGTACATTCCTTGTTCCTTTCACAGACATATGTACTTAAGATGTGACAGCTCATGGCTGTAACCTCAGTATTTGTGAGGCTAAGAAAGAGGATTTCAAGGAGGAGGCCTGCCAGGTCTATAGAACAAAAGTCAGAAAGATCATCATTCAGCAAACCTACAACAGCAAATGTTAGAAAGGATGTGGAGAAAAGACAAAACTTAGACACTGTTGATTAGGCTACAAATTAATTTAGTCACTGTAGCAATCAGCATAAAGGTTCTTCCAATAATACATATCATTTGATCAGAAATACTACTATTAAGTACCTATCACAGGTCAAAATATCACAGAAACACTGCCACATCATTAGTAATTTTTACACCATTGACAATAGCTAAATTGCTGAGTGTGCTGGTATGAAATCCTTTAACCCCAGCACTCATGAAGCAAAGGCATGAGGATCTCTGAGAGTTCAAGGCCAGCCAAGTCTACAGGAATCTCAAAGCTACATTCTAGACCCTGTCTCTGAAACACAAACAGACAATAGCTAAATTATGAACGAACTTAGTCAACAGATGAATCTATAAAGAAAAGGTTATATGAATGCTGTGTTTCTGTGTGTTTCAGCAATAAAGACAAGTAAAATTATATTGATTACAGAAAATATGCACCCAGAGATTACCATATTAGGTGAATTAATTTTAATATCAAAAGACAAATGTGTTATCTTTTGAAATATAATATTTTATAAATCACATGTGTATATATGATGTAAAAACAGAGATGAAACTGTGTAGAGGACTATCTTAACAACTGACATTACAGCATATAGTCATCTGTACATTTGTGTTCAATAATTACACAATTGATCTCAGCTGATAAAGATTCTTTCCTCAGAACCTTACAACCAGAGTGTGACCCAAAAGAGTCACAAGATGGGAAGGGTGGACTGACTCTCAGAAACGGTCCTCTGACTTCCACGTGCACATCTGTGCACACACACACACGTGCATCATATATACACATATATACATACATTTGTATATATATAGGTATATGTATATAGTGTGTATGTGTGTGTATGTGTGTGTGTATGTGTGTGTGAGTCTTGTGGCATGCATATCATATATACTAAATATTTTATGCATTAATGTATATTCAAATGAGCTACATATGCAAAAGAAATTTACAAAAACAAATTACATTTTAAATATATGTATGGTTCTGTCCTAGCTTTGTCTTAGTGTTCTTGGGAAACTGTTAATTGTACATGACTTGTAAGTAAAGAAGTGCTCTAATGGGAATCCAGCAGGGAGAGAAAAATTAAAGTAGAAAATCTATAAGCAAAATAAGGCAATGTACATTATATATTTATTTGAAAAGTCCCTATGAACATTAGGGATATGGGTAAGATATGACCCATAATGTCAATATACATTATTTATTTATTTGAAATGTCCCTATGAAAGCTAGTAATATGAGAAATGAATATATGTCCCACAAAAGTAAAGTATAAAACGATCATGAAACCACATCAGTTGCTTTTCTTTCTAAGTTTGCTCATCATAGGGAACTCTCCATGAAGCTATACAAGTGAACTAGAAAAGATTGTGATATTGAAAGAGAGATAAGACTATATTTGTGTAAATTCCCAGTATCATTTATTTTTTTCCTGTGAAGTTACATTGAATTCGAGATTGTGTATATCACTTGTGTTTGATGATGAAGTGCTGATGTAACAAATCTTATATTTTTGTATCAAGGAATACTCTGTTCATGGAAAAAATAAACCTAAAATCTTCTAGTAATGGGATTGTTCACGGTTATGCATTCAATTTCTCTGAAGACTGTGTAAAACATTGCATCTTTTCCTCTAGTAAAGAATAATTATCTGTCAATGGTGGTATAAATACACATGAATAATGATACTGCTAAACTAAAGATTTTTGCTTTGACTCAAAAAAATAGTCTGTTTCCAAAGGACATTTTAAGGGCCATTGGGTGTGGTAAATTTTATGGCTGAGTACAAAAATCAGCTTGCACAGAAGTCTGAAATCATTTTACAGTATACTCTTGTTCCGTGCTTCACTCAAACTGTGAATTTTCTACATCTTCTGTAAATTAGTTGGTCTAATCCATTTATATGATTATATTATTGCTATCTCTCCAAAGAGATCTATTTGGATTCTCTTTCCTTTTTTGATGTAGAATAAGGCAAATAAAAGAATTTATTCTTTGATGTAGAAAATATTTTTTATGAACAACTATTAAGAATGTTTCCTTGGGACTTTTCTTAGAAATAAAAACAACAGAAAACACAAACATGTAGATTTACACAGTTACTAAAGCTAACAGGACTCATGGTATTCTGTGCATGTCAGGGACATAAACTGCTGGTATAATTATTTAATTTTACAATAATATTTTCAAGCCAGCAATACCAACAGCTTCAATGCCAGTCCAAGAGAAATAGAAGAATACTGATTCAGATTTAATAGCAAGGCACTAATAGAACAGAATCACTCACAAAAAGATGATTCAAAATACAGGCCTAAAGAGATGTTGGTCTTAGAGGTTAATATAATACAGTTGATTATCCAATTTGACATAATATCAAACTGCCTTTGAAATATTTGTGTTTTTGTCCATAAACAATTGTATTCAGAGTAGCCTTTCTTTGCAATGTACATTGGTGAATTCAGGGACACATGACTGCATAATACACTGAAAATAATGGGTGACTGAGAGATCAGTTCTAAACAAAACATTTATTCCACACCATTGAAAGTCAAAGAAAATTACAGAAGAATCAGAAGTAATGTAAAAGTAAATGACACTGGGCACCCAAGAGTCAAGATCATCTTTTACATCCTCATAATGACTACCTATCAGTAGGAAGGAGCTCCTGAGACCATACTACCTTCTGTTGGTCTACTAGTGGTGAACCCATGATGCTGTAATGGATATTTACAAATAGGAACAACCAAATACTGGAGATGTTCTTAAATTTATGAGATAGCTGACTATTCCAAACATAGTAATGTTTCACTGGTAATGTTACCCTCACATACATCTTTTAGCTATATGGCTTAACTTCACCTAAGTCTGTACTCACTGAATCTTTCTTCTATTATATACTGCCACAACAGTACTATTTATTTTCTAAGACAAACTAAGGGCCAATTTTCCATCACTTTTAAGTATTTCTCTGTCTAACAAGAAAGCTACCCCTGAGATAGTATTAGTTTAAGAAAGCAAAGTTGTGATTAAAGAAAGAACATTAGCTCTGGCAAATAAAATATGACTTTTTCAAGTCTTCAAACAAAAATGACTTAAATTCATGCTGATTAAAATTCTTGGCTGTGATTTTTAAAATGATGTATAAACTTAAGTAAATTGGAAAACTATAAAATTAATATTAAGAGCTATGCAAAAAATAATAACTTGTACCATCCAACTCAGTGGCTGTTTATCTATAGCTTATCAGTACTCTGAATCTTTTATTCAAACTTCTACCTATAACTACAGATTGAGGTAGCAGGAAAAGAAAATAAGAAGTTAGTCAAAAGTTAGAAAGTTTAGTCAAGCTCTAGAGGTGTAGATAATCTACCTTATTTCCTTGATGAAACTCTTAAGACTCAGAGCATCAGTCCTAGCTGCAGTCCTAGCTGCAGACATGCAGCTTGTACACTACTTTCTATAGTAGGTCTCCGTAGCCACAACGTCCCTAGTTCTAGGGACACACCTTGCACACTGGCTTTCCTTGAAAAATAAAACTTCTCCAAACAGAGAAAAGACACACCTGTACCGATACAAGAAACTTATAACAGACCAGGCTAACAAATAAAAGGCCTATGGCACATAATAATAGTTAAAACACTAAATATACAGAAATGCACAGAATGAGAGGGTGTGAAAGGAAAGTCAAAAGTCACATGTAGAGAAAACACTACAAGAATAACAGCCGATTTCTCTCTGTAAATTGTCAAAGCCTGAATAGCATGGAATCATATACTTCAAATTCTAAAATACCACAGGGGCCAACCCAGACAACTGTACCCAGCCAAACTATGTCCCATAGTTGAAGAAGAAAGAAAAAAATGCCCCATGCTACAAACAATCTAGGAGACTTCATACCCTCCATACTACCCCTATAGAGAATACTGGGTATTTAAGTGGCTATTTAAACAAGCCTTCTAACTAAAAATTTCTCATGTCCAGATAAATTGGGAGCACAATTCTACCATATTTTCCAAGAAGATCTACTTTTAATTCTTCTTAAATTGTTCAAAGAATTAGAAACAGAAAGTGAACATGTGAAGTACTTCTATAAATACAGTATTATCCCAGTTATACACCAAAAGGGAAACTAAGGCCAATATACTTAATGAACACAGATTTAACTTTTTCAATAAAGTATTATATGCAAGATAAATACAAACACACACCAAAAAGATTATCCATATGGTCAAGTTAGCTTTATCCCTGAAATGAAGGGATGGCTAAACACATGAAAGCCAAAAAATGTATTAAACCATAGAAATGGACTTAAAGACAATATCCACATCATAATACCAAAAGATATAAAAAGGCCTTTAAGGAATTCCAACTTCGTAATTAAAAAATAAAACCCTAAATTAATAGGACTGGAGGAGACATATCTAAACATAGTGAGGACTCTATATGAAAAACCCACAGTCAGAATCACTTAAATGTAGAAAAACAAAACAATACAATTAAAATAATAAACAAGATAGACATATCTATATCCCCACTCCTTTTTAAAAGAGTGCTTAGGAGAAACGGATATCCAAATGTAGAAAAATGAAATCAGACCCATATCTATCACTCTGCACACAAATGAATTTCATGGATATATGTCTTTGATATGAATCCTAAAACACAGAAATTGCAAGAAGAGAAAAAAATCATTACACTACAAGAGGCAAATAGGTATAAGAAAGGATATTCTAAATTGGTCTCAATTTTCCAAGAAATTAAGTACAACAATTCACAAATGCAACATCATAAATCTAAAAAGTAATTGTACATCTAAGAAAACAATGAAGTAACAAAAAATCTCACTGAACAAGGACACCAATGAAGATGATAAACTGGAGAGGGAAATGCCCATGAGGCCTCAACCCTACACAAAAGACTCCTGTAAACTGAAAATTGACCTGGGGAAGAGTACATCATTATTTTATTGTCCAATGCCAAAATGCCAGTCCTAAAGTCATACACACAGGACATATTATATACATTTTACAGGTTATATTTAGGAATATATATGTATATATAAATTCATTTATATATACAAATCTTACTATAGAAAAATAGACCTTGGGTCATACCCTGCTCACTGTCCCACCATTCTGGTTGAGCACTGGAACATAGGATGGAACCAACAATCCTGTTACCTTTGTGGAATTTCCTGAAGCTGCTCTGAGCACGCTACAACCACCTATCCACACAGGTCCACCCTGAATCCCTGCCTGCCTGATCACTGCCGGTCCTCTGCCTGAGGAGAGAACTCATAGACAGCTTGTACCAGCCAGAGCTACAGCCATCGAAATTCTGACCCACCTAAGACCACTGGAGGAGTACCAGAGAGAGAGAGAGAGAGAGAGAGAGAGAGAGAGAGAGAGAGAGAGAGAGAGAGAGACTCCACCTAAACCCACTGGATGAAGCAATGGGAAGATGACAATACAAAAAAATCCAAACAATAGAAAGACAAGCATGATACCACCAGGGTCTAGGGACTCTACACCAACTAGACGTGAACACCTCAAAGCAGATGAAGCAGAGAGAATGACTTAAAAAACATCTTCACAAAAAAATGAGATGCCATCAAAGAAGATGAGAGAAAATCCTTTAAAGAAATGGAAGAAAAAAAACTAATAAAAAATTGGAAGAGATAAACAAATCTCTTAAAGAATGTAAGGAAAGCCAAGAAAAAAAAAAAAAAAAACAATTAAACCGGTGAAGGAAACAGTTTAAGACTTGAAAACTGAAATAGAGACAATAAAGAAAACACAAACTGAGGGAGTGCTGGAAATAGAAAAACTGGGCAAATGATCGGGAACTACAGACACAAGCATAACCAACAGAATACAAGAGATGGAAGAAAAAAATCTCAAGTGTTGAAGATAAACTAGAGGAAATAGATTGATCAACCAAAGAAAATCTTAAATCCAACAAATCATTTACACAAAACATCCAAGAAATGTGGGACACCTTGAAAAGGTCAAACCTAAGAATTTATAGGCATAGAAGGCAAGAAGCCCAGCTCAAAGGTGCAGAAAACATATTCAACAAAATCAATGAAAAAAACTTTCCCAATCTGCAGAAAGATATGCCCATGAAAGCACAAGAAGCATACCAAACACCAAATACATTGGACCCAAAAAAAAAAAGACCCCTCAACATATAATAACCAAAACACCTAACACACAGAAAAAAAAAAAAGAATAATAAGAGCAGTGAAGGAAAAAGTCCAAGTGACATATAAACACAGACCTACCAAAATTACACTTTACTTTTCCATGGAAACTCTCAAGACCAGAAGGTCCTGGATAGATGTTATACAAGTACTAAGAGTCCACGGATGCTAGCCCAGGCTACTATACCCAGCAAAACTTTCAATCACTATAGACTGAGAAAACAAGATATTTAATGACAAAGCCAGATTTTCCCAATACGTATCTCCAAATTCAGCCATACAGAAAGTTCTGGAAGGAAACCTCCAACACAAGGAAGTTAACTATGCTCTCAAAGACACAGGCAATTGATAATACCACTTCACCAGAACCCAAAGGTAAAGCAGGGCAAGTATATTCACAATACCACCACCAAAAACAAATCTAAAACACACAAGCAGTAACAATCAATGGCCCTTACTTTCGCTCAACACTAATGGTCTTAACTAGCCTGTAAAAAGACAGAATGGATATGAAGATAGAATCCATCTTTCTACTGCATACAAGAAACACATTTAAGCTTCAATGACAGACATTACTTCAGAGTAAAGGATTGGTAAAAGATCTTCCAATCAAATGGACACAAGAAGCAAGCAGAATTGGCTAACCTATCTAACAAGTTAGACTTCAAACATCTGTCAGGGGTACCCATGCCTATCATCATGCCCAAAACTCAAGTCCAAATGGATCAAAGACCTCAACATAACTCCAAATTGGAAACTAGTCAACAAAACACCAAATACCCCTATTAAAAATGGGGTACAGAACTGAATAGAGAACTCTCAATAGAGGAAATCAAAAAGGCTTAAAGACACTTAAGAAAGTGCTCAACATCCTTATCTATGAGGGAAATGCAAATCAAAACAACTTTGAGATACCACCTTACCATCTTTAGGCCAGAATGGCTGAAGTTAGAAATACCAATGACAACTAATGCTGGAGAGGATGTGGAGAAAGAGTAACACTCTTACACTGCTGGTGGGATTGAAAACTTATAGAGCCATTTTGGAGATAAGTATGGAGGTTCCTCAGGAAAATGGGAATCAGTCTACCATAGGACACAGCAATTCCCCTCTTAGGCATACCCAAATGACCCACATCCATGCAACAAAGACATGTGTTCCCCTATGTTCATAGCAGCATTATTTGTAATAGCAAGAACCTGGAAGTAACCTAGATGCCTCTCAACTGTAGAATGGATAATGAAGATGTGGCACATTTACACAATGGAATACTACTCTGAGGTATAACATCTTGAAATCCTCAGGCAAATGGATGGAACTTGAAGAAAGCATCTGGAATGTAGTAACTTGGTCAGAAAAAGAGGAACATGGTATGCACTCACTCATATATGGATTTTGGACATAGAGCAATGGATCACCAATCTATCTTTCACACTACCAGAGAAACTAGGATACAGGGAAGATTCTAAGAGATTCATATAAGTTCCCCCAAGGGGAAAGGGAGAAGATCGCCTGAGCCTGAGCATATGGCAGTGGGGGGCATTGAATGGAGAGGGAATTGGAGAAAGAAAAGGGGGGAGAGGAAAGCATGTGGGACTAGCAGGATTGTGTCAGGGGAAGAATAGATGAGAGGACAGAGAGAGACAGAGAGAGAGAGAGAGAGAAAGAGAGAGAGAGAGAATAAAGAATAAAAGATGGAGCCATTCATTATAGGTTTGAAGAGATAACTGAACCTAGAGAAATGTCCAGAGACCTACAAGGCTGACACCAACTAACAATTTGAGCAACAGTGGAAAGTCTACCATAATTGCCCTTCCCTGATAATGAGATCGACTAACTTGTCCACCATCATAGAGCCCTCATCTGGTAACTGATGGAAACAGAAGCAGACAGCCACAACACTGATCTGAACTGGAATCCAGATGGAGAGAGGGAGGACAAGTCCAGGCTACAGAAACACATAAAGACTGCTGACCTGAACAAGGAGGAGCTAATGGACCCCCAGACTGATAGCTGGGAATCCAGCATGGGACTGATTCAGACCCCCTGAACATGGGTCTCAGCTAGAACACCTAGGCAGTCTAAGAGACCTTGGACAGTGGAACCAGGATGTATCCCTGGTGCACAAAAGGACTTTGGGTGCACAACCCCCATGGAGAGATACTCCCTTAACCTAGAGGCAGGAGGGATGTCCTAGTCACCACTCCAAATGACTTGACGGATTTAGATGACCCCTCCTGTAATTCATTACCCTACATGTGGAGTGGGTGGGGGATGGGAGTAGAGGGTTGTTGGTGGGTATGAGAGGGTGGGAGAGAGGGAAAGATGGAAGGAAGAGGGAGGGAAGGAGGGAGAGGGAACTGGGATGGAAAAATAGACCATGTGTTTGGAAGGAATCAAGGAGGCAAATACAGAAGGGTTTGGAGGGAGAAAGGGGAAAAGAGAAATGTTTTCATTAAAACACAATAAAAGTAAATCTGCAACTCTATTCCTTCTGATTGACCAAACTGTTAATTTCACACTTGGAATTTTTTTCCTATAGGCAAGTAATATTTCTTATATTCTTAATAATAGATTAACCATATGAGTATGGCATGACAAAGGTAAGAAATCTAAACAGTAATATAAGTATGCTAGGGGGAGGAGGGGAAGGAAGAGGTGAAGAAGAAGAAGGAACCAGCTAAAAACGTGGAAGAGAATTTTTGCCAGATATATATCTGTAGATCATTAACACCCAGAAATAAAACAATCAAACGACAGGAATCAAGGAACAAATGACTCACTTAAAAATAAGCTAGTGATCTAAATAAAAAAATTTCAAATAAAATATGAAGACAGCTAAAATATATAGCTAGTACTGAAATGCAAATTAAATTTGGTGGGATTTCATCTCATTCTACTCAAAATGGCAAAAATCACGAAAATAGCTGACAATAATACTGGAAAGGTGTGGGGAAGTGACATTTATTCATTTCTGATGGAACTGTAAACCAGTGCAGCCAGTATGGAAATCACTGAAGTGTATTCCCAAAATGCTACAAAAAGATGTGCCATATGCCTCAGCTACACCACTGTTTTGCATAGAGAAAAATAATGTCTCATAAACCTACATATTCTTAAATATCACCTTTCTATTTTCTATTGTCTTCTACCTCAAGAAAATGCCAATTTTTTCTCCTTATGTTACTTCAGAAACACAGTTCTTATTCAACCCCTCAAGTGTCTGTAACAAAAATAATAAAACTAAATCCTTAAGGAGATAACTTAGTGTAATGTCATGTAAAAATCATGCCTAAATATGGAAGATAGTAAATTCTGATGATTTGCTAAGATCTTAGAACTTGTATATATTTGTATATTTAAAAGAAGTTTCAATTTCTAGTGAGGCAGATATAATAAATGTATTTGTTAAACAATGAGTCTTCTCTAGGCAGCCACTTAAGAAACACTAATCCATAGAAAGCACATTTTCAAAGTTCCTGAAACTTTAACTGAATGGAACAATTATTAGGAGTGTCATCAGAAATTAACGTGGTAGTGACCAAATTTGATGTGAGATGATTCCAGTATGTAAAATCTGTAATCCATAAATAAATGGCTTTAAGGTTTTTAACCATGGGCACTGGGAACTGGAATGTAGAAAGGTAAGAAGATAATGAAAGCTTACACATGTTTGGAAGAATTTAGAAAACTCTGTAGATACTATCTAAAAGACACCTCCAGTCTTAATGATTGTGTCACAAATGTGACAATTAATGTTTTGGTATGTTTAATATAACAATAATGTCTCAGAAATACAAAAAGTTACTTCTACATTCATTGCTAAATATTATTGTGTCTATTTGACAAGTTTATTGTGTTGGCTTTGATAATATTTACAACTCTTATAATTGGTGACAGTCTGTATAAAATGTATTTTTTATAAAATATAAAGTTTTATTTTAATATTTTCTCACTTGTGAGTCCTTATATGCTAATAGAGAACAAGTTACCAATTTTTTAATACAGCTACTTTATTTTTCAAAACTATAGGGCATTTGGCAAACTCCCAAGTGTCTGAATTTATTTAAAAAATAGAAATAAATGAAAATGATCCACTGAAAATGTTGTGCTTGTGGAAATGAACGCCAAATCTAAATTTCCAGATGTTTTTTGGATGCCAACTCCTTTCAGAAAAAGCCTTTGTTGTCTCCTAGAATCTATATATTTTTAAGTACTTGCAACTTTCTTTTAATTTGTACTTTTTATAAACAAACACCTATCTTTTTCAATCACTATTTGAAAGCTATTATTCTCATGATACTGAAACTCATTCTTTGTAAATGAAAGAAGATAAAGGAGGCAGCAAAATATACTAGACAAATGAGTTTCCCTCTGTTGTCCTTCAGGCCTCTCTATTTTCCAGTTACTTTTTCATTGCACAGCAACGTCTAGAGAGAAACTCAACTGACTGTCAATTGGCATAAGTCAGATAATGTTAAGTGATACTCCTATAGAATATTAATATACATTTTATAAGCTAATATATTTCATAATTTTTGTGTGATAATTTTTGAATTACCAGTGTGTTATATTTATATTATTCGAGAAGGAATTATAGAGAAAATATAATGTTTTCCCTTGCTTTAAGGACATTTTTAAGATATAGGTTTAATTTAAGAAATAAAACCAATGGAATAGCATGTGCCCTGCATTTTTTTCTTTCTGATTTTGATAATGCCTTTAATCACAAAAGGTTGTTTACTTCTTCAAAATGTTGTAAGCAAAATATATTTATGGCTGAATTTTTTATCTGCATTGTTTTATGACTTTATGAGTGTACTTTTTGAATGTCTGTGAGCATTGCATTCTTTGAGAAAATGATCTTACAAATAAAAATGACTTTTTTTGTATTTTTTATTTAAATTTGAAACAAGCTTGTTTTACATGTCAATCCCAGTTTCTGCACCATCCTGTCCTCCCCTGATTCCCCCACCAAACTCCATCCTATCCCCTTTCTGCTACCTCCGAGTGTGAGTCCTTCCATGTGGAGTCTTCAAAGTCTGTCATATAATTTGGAGCAGGGCCCAGGCCCTTCCCAATGTGTCTAACAACAGAGAAAATTATCAAAAGCTGCAAGAACAATAGGGGCAAAAAGGGTATATAAAATGAAATGAAAATGCAATTGGCTTTTCATTTCTTCAAAAAGATACACACACATAATACTTTCATTTTTCAATTATATATATATATATATATATGTATGAAAGTATTACTATTCCTACATTAAGGATATTTATTTATTTGTTTATTTATTTATTGGTTTTTCTAGACAGGGTTTTTCTGTGGCTTTGGAAGCTGTCCTGTTACTAGCTCTTGTACAACAGGCTAGCCTTGAACTCAGAGATCTCCCTGACTCTGCCTCCTGAGTGCTGGGATTAAAGGCATGCACCACCTCCACCTAGCTACATTAAGGATATTTGATTAAACTTTATCATTTTAATTATTATTTGGAAAGTCATAACCTTAAAATTAAGTGATCTTTGAATACATATATGATATGACAATTTATTTTATAAGTCTAATCTAATTTCAAATTTTTAAATTGGATAATAATGACTAGCAAATTTATTTAATATTATTCCACTTATATTACTGAATATATAAATATATATTATGTTTCAATATAAAGACATCTATCATGAAAAGAATCTATCATGAAAGTAAAAACTATTTGTAAATTTAATGGCATCACTAATTAAATAATTAAGTAAACTTCAATTAATCATCAAAATCTCTAAGTTAGGAAAAGTTATCATTGATATAATACTAATGAAAGCACTGGAAATAGTTACTAGCACCTTATAATGTATATACCATATAAGCAGGAAGTACTACAAAATAATCCAGGAGAGAAAACATGTATATATTGGAGCTACAGTGATGGCTTGATAGCTAAAAGAATATTCTGCTCTTTCAGAGGATCTGAGTTAAGTCTCCAGCACCAAAGTAGAGTAGGTCACAGCTGCCTGTAACTTGAGCTTCAGGGAATCTGACATCATTTTTAGGCTTCCACAGCTGTGCATACTCACCACTCATGTAAATTAACCCACACAGACACATAATTAAAAATAAAATAAATCATATATATATATATACATATATATGTGTGTGTGTGTGTGTGTGTATACATATATCTATTAATATGTAGTTACTAAAGTCACCTTAATTTAAGGAATAGGTGATGTCTATGAAATACGTCAAAAGAAGCATAAACAGCATCTTTGAAGCAGGCTATAAGTTTATAACACATTAATCAGACAAAAGAACAGGAAAATATTTTTTTCTTTCTCTTTGCTCACTAATATGAGTAACTGAGTAAATAAACATTTATATTGGAAATAAAAACTATTAATAGAGGTACTTTTTTGTGCAGTCCCAAAACAAACTTTGCTTTTACTGCTCTTCCAGAAAGCTTTGCTTCCACTCTGAAGGGCATCTACTCTTATGTGTTTTGGCAGATCTTCAGGGTCCCCTGGGAGAAAGTAATATCTCCATTTACATATCAAAGCAAAAGAGAGATCCAACCTCAATAGACCTCTAGCAGAACATGAAAGTACTATGTGAATTCAGAGTTTCAATGTTATTCCTTCTAAAAGTCAGGTGACTTCGCTTGCCACACAATATTTAGCATGTTCTTGTATTTTCTTGAAAGACAGTAAAGATAAACCTAAGAATGAGTTTTTGCAAACTATTTTGGAATTAAGTAACTGTCTTAAACAAACATAGTGGGAGACGGAAGTCACTTAAAAAATAGCCCTATTGTTTTGAACATCTACAGTATTACACAGAGAAGTGATCAATTGCAGCTCTGTACTCATGAATAAAGAATGAATGCCTCATAACTGAAAGGTGTTTACTTTTTATGGTTGAAGATTATATTAAGTGATCATCTCATTTGTTCATGTTCACTAGTTTAAAATTTCAATTTTGTTAGAATTTTCTAGTTTATTCTCTTTGTGAATCCTAAAGAATATAGTTCAATAAAAAGAAATAATAAGCTAGGGTGCCATTTAAAAGCCAGGTATCACAAATTATCTTCAAAATTGTCTCTTACATGACAAAGAATGCTTCCTTCAAGGAAGAGAAGAAAACTAAAAATAAAGAATAAAAATATGAATTGAGTAATGATCATATTTTTACACATAGTACAAAAGTTTTTATCATTTGGGGACTTATGTTTTTAAAATTATATTTGTGTGAAAACAACTCTGAGACTGCTCACATGTTCCCTTGCTGAATTGTACCTTATCCTCTTCAAATTATAAATATTTCCACAGTAAATATTTCCTCATATGTCTAAGTAATAAAAAAATTAGTTAATTTATTAGCTTTACAAAAGCTCATTATTAGCTGGATTTGCAGGTATGTGGCTCCACTCCCAACACTTGAAAACTGCAAGAAAGTGACTCAGGAATTCAAGAATCTGATGAAAGCCAGAGCAATATAAAGCCCCCTCCCAGATGAAAGAAGTTCATCAACTCAAAAGTTGATGAATCCTCAATAAATGATGATCACAATCATTATTTTAATAGTGATTATTCTCCATATTATAAGTTTTTTCCACTTTCTGTTAGAATTCCTTTAAGGAAGGCAGGGGAAGCAAGAATTAGCAATGACCACCGCAGGAATCAATTGGGGTTGAACTCCTATTGCCCCTGTTATATAATTCTCAGGTTTCTCTAGCTCTCTTTAGCCTTCACCCTATCCCCCTCCCTTTCCCCTTTCCTCCCACTTCCCTTCTCTTGCTCTGGCAATATTTATGGAAACCTTGGTATGAATCAATAATTCTGCTAAATTCTTTACATACATTATCTCTCTTTCTCCCATACTTTGTCCTTAACAACTTAGCAGTGTGAAGAATGTGAACACCCTCTCTAGGAACTTAGTCTTTTGTGTCTTTTAGTAGTATTATTTTAGCACAACTTAGGTATAGGATAAAACACTTAAAGTTTCTTGCAATTTTAACCATATTGATAATACAATATTGTTTTTAATATTATTTATTCCCGATTTTTTGTGACTTGACATTTAATAGACCAGATTACAGCTGAACCGACCTATCCAGGAAGTACTTGGGAATAATTCTTGCATTTACTTTGCTGTAAATGTTGGCTTGGCATTTCTTCTTCTTCTCCTTCTCCTTCTCCTTCTCCTTCTCCTTCTCCTTCTCCTTCTCCTTTTCCTTCTCCTTCTCCTCCTCCTTCTTCTTTTCCTCCTTCTCCTTCTTCTGTTTTTTTTTGGGAGATGTCACAAGGGTTGGGGGTTGGACCTGGGAAATGACTATGATCAGGGTGAATTATGTGAAATTTCCAAGTAATCCATGGAAATATTATATTAAGAAAATTCTTGACTGTGTATCCTAAATATGCCAAATGCTATGCTGAAGTTTAGAAATATAAATGAAACACTAGACTTTTCTTCTCAAGAGAGAAACAAATATCTGATAATGATAAATCTACCAATAAAATAATAACAGAATATCATGTCAGAAAAGGAAGCAGTTCACCCTTTTACTTGCAAGTAGGTAACAATAATTATCCTTTAGTGAGCTACTAACAAGTTATAGGCCCTAGAAAAAATTGTTTTACAATGAAGACAGGTGACATTCAATAACATCAAAAGCATATATATGCATTGGATGAAAATCAAGTAAAGCAGATGCAGAATCAAAAGCTTCATTTATCTTAATTTGCCTACATCAAACTTCATATTTTATTTAAATTACTTTTTGTGTACAAGTTGTATTCAAACAGTGACTCCAGGTGTAACTATAGGTCTTTTGTGAAGATCAAAAATATAAGAGTTTTAGAAAGGTTTTTTTGAAATTTTGATAAACTAAATCAGTACAAATTCTTATACTTCTTCAGGTCCAAAACCTTGCTCAATTTTACATAATTTAAGTTTCACTTTCACTTTTAGTAACTTATTCTGTTGATCCTATGATTATCCTCTATGTACATGCTAATCATGAAGACTAGCATATAAGTGAAACAGAAACAATTAATAATAACAAGTAATAAATGGGACAAATACCAGAATAATGTATAGAATTATATGCACATGAAATATTTTCCTTTTTTAAGCTTATTTTCTCACATAGTCTATGTAAATATTTGTTTTTAAAATGGTCTTTTTGTACTCCCCAATATATTTCCCTAGTTAAATATTTACATAATGCTAATTAGCTTGTTGGTGTTTTTCTAATTAACAAAAATTTCAATGTACAAAGAATGAGGATTTTTATTCCTCTATGGGAATTTTGGTAAGATGCTGCTATGATCTGTGAACAAAAGGCTAAACTGAATAGTTAGAATACTTTAGAAAGCTATTTATAAACTGATAAGTTTTAACATAAAATTTCCCCTTATATCTCAAACTGAGATCCCAGAGCAGAGCTAAGAAAAATATAACAGGGAAATAAGTTCTATTTATCAACCATTTTACAAGTGATTCTCACAGTCTCATCTACTATGTCCTGAAAGTTTTGTCAGTTAATTAGCTTCTGACACAAAACAATATTTCAAAAGATTCACATTTTACTTTCATGGTTGATTTCCATTAATTGCATAGTGGATAATAATTTCATAACTGTTTTTAATAGAATTAAATTCAGCATGAGTTGCATTCACATTATAAATTATTCAAAGGAATCTAGCATACAAGGATGCAGCACATAGACTGAATACATCTTTAGGAAACAACTACCACAGATGATTTGCTATCTTCTATTATGGAGTCTTAGGAAAGCTCGGACAAGATTTCTTCTTTCTAAGTCCAAAAATTCTACACTTTAGGCACAACATGCCAGGAAGAAAAGGAGTTCATTGTGTTAGTTAAAAGTGAGGATAAAAAGGGAATGCCAATTGTGAGAAAAATTTTTGATTTGTATTAACCCATATAATATTTCCTTAAATTCCCAGTGGGTAAGAAAACAATGGAACTGTAAGCAAAAATTCTTCTAGTTCATAACTACCATATGTTATAATTTTACATATGTTCCTGCTTAGGTAAATTAAAGTATGCAGTAGAAATATGTATTTCAAGATTTCCAGTGTCAACACTTCTAGGGTAATATCCAAGAACATATGTGAATAAATAGATTGAAAATATTCTCTGGAAAGTTTCATATAGATTTTCTACAAACATTATTGCTGAAAGAAGTTGAAAAAATTACAAAAAGTAACATTTATATTAACTAAACTGTTAGTCTGTAAAAATCAATGTACTTAAGCATCTTTATCTCTTAAAGCATGAGAATTGTTGCATAACTATTTACCACAAATTTACTGAATTCACACCCAAGGTCCTGACACAGAGAAATATACAAATCCAAGCACAAATTCTAATGCAGTTAAAGCAACAAGACAACTGCACATTAAAACTGCCAAGAAATTCATGAGTATAAACCAGAACTACAAGGCATGATATTGTAATAAAAATGAAAGTAGAATTGAGATGATCATTATTATATAAATTTAGGGAAAAGACAATGTGAAATGATTTGATCAGAGAAGAATTTTTGGCAGAGATTTTACTTCAGGCCATGATGTGATTCCATGGTTATAATAGCAGTCAAGAGGGCGATGATTCTGTCTCTAAAAGAAAAGCAAATGATAAAAACTTGAAAGTTGGCATTAATAGCTGCAGGATTCCGGTTTTTGAAGGTTAGGGAGGAGCATGGGCAGACTAAGACAAGGGCACTTAGGGTATGGTGAATGCTGGTATAACAGGACCAGGGATTGCCATAATTTCTATATTTTGAAATTATTTTAATGAGCCAGTTTTATTATTTCCTATTCCTAAACTGACAATAAGTTAATCACAAATATGCTTTACAAATAAGCAAAAGTATTAGTGATAAATATGTATAATATGGCACAGAATGAAATAGATAGCTCTGTTTTTTTTTAAATCACAGTTAACCTAAATATTTTTCACAGAAGATAAAGTAGGGGAAGGAAATATATACAAATATATACTGCCCATATATTTATATAATTTTACAGGATTGTGTGTGTGGATAAGAAAATATTATTTTTTTTAAATTAACATCATGTGAAAGCCTATCTAAAGATACAATCAGGTCAATATACTTTTGTTTTTCATTTTATAGGTATAGATAATACATAAGAAGGAGTTAATGTGAAGTTCATTCTTTGTGTCCTCATTGGTTTTCAACAGATTTGATCAAAGAGAATTTTTTTTTTTTTTTTTGGCCAGAGGTATGATTTTAAGCCAAGCCTTTCATCTACTTAGGTGATAGATAGATCATAAAAATAAATGTTTTACTCCATTAAATGTTAGATGCAATACAGATATAATTTACCTGTTTTAAACATAAACATAAAGCTATGGATACCTACAAAAGATTGTCTCTTTAAGATTCCACCATAGACAGAGCATGAATTATGGGGCAATATTCCTTGCTGAGAACCTATTCACCATTATTTTTATTATTTTACATATAGATTTAATTTCCCTCGCCCTCCTATCCTACCATGCCCACCTGAAAACCCTACCCCGCTCCTGTTCCATTCCCTATCCATTCTCCAGGGAGGGTGAGGCCTTCCAGATAGGATCCTCAAAATCTGTCAAGTCATTTGGGGTAGGGCCTTAGCCCTCTCTCATGTCTCCAAGCTAAGGGAGAATCCTTCAATGGGAATGTGTTCCCAAAGTCCTTATATTCAAAGTCCTTATATGCACCATTCTTGTTCCACTGTCAGAGGTCTGATACACTGCCCAGGCCTTCTAACTGAGACCCACATTCTGGGGGTCTGGGAAGGTCGTATGTTGGTTTCCAAGCTATCAGTCTGGGGTCCATGAGCTCCCCCTTGTTTAGGTCAGCTGTCTCAATGGGTTTCTGTAGTCTGGTATTGACCACTTTGCTCATCAGTTCTCCTTCTCTGAAACTGGATTCCAGGAGTTAAGCTCAGTGTTTAGCTGTGGGTGTCTGGTTCTGTTCCCATTAGCTACTAGATGAGGGCTCTAGAATGGCATATCAATCTTATTATCTTATTATCGGGGAAGGGCATTTAAGGTAGCCTTTCCACTGTTGCTCAAATTGTTAATTGGGGTCACCCTTGTATGTCTTTGGACATTTGCCTAGTGCCAGTTTTCTCTTTAAAACTGTAATGGCTCCCTCTATTATGGTGTCTCTATTCTTGTTCTCCTCTATTCCTCCCCTGACTCAATCTTCCTGTTTCCTCATGTTCTCTTCTCCCCTCCTCTTTCCCCATTCTCTTTCTCCTAGCTCCTTCTCCATTCACTGCCCCCAAATGGGATCAGGAAATCTTGTCACTTTCCCCTTCTGTGAGTGACCTTATATGAATTTCTTAGACTCCTCCTTGTATCCTAGTTTCTCTGGCAGTGTGAATTGTAGGCTGGTGATTCTTTGCTTCATGCTTAAAATCCATGTATGGGTGAGTACTTCCCATATTCATCATTTTGTGGCTGGGTTACCTTACTCAGGGTGGTTGCTAGTTCCATCTATTTGCCTGTGAATTTCAAAATTCCACTTTTTGTTTGTTAGTTTGCTTTTCTGCTGAGTAGTACTCCATTGTATAAATATACAACATCTTCTTTATCCATTCTTCAGTTCTGTGGGCATGTAGGTTGTTTCCAGATTCTTGCTATTACAAATAATGCTGCTGTGAACGTAGTTGAACAGATGTCTTTCTTGTATGCATGTGGATCATTTGGGTATATGTCTAAGAGTGGAATTGCCAGATCCTGTGGTAGACTGATATCCATTTTCCTGAGGAACTATCAACTAATCTCCAAAGTAGCTGTACAAGTTTGCACTCTCACCAGCAGTGGAGGAGTATTCCCCTCTCTCCACATCTTCTCTAGCATAAACTGTCATTGATTTTTTTTTTTATTTTATTTTAGGCATTCTGACAGGAGTAAGATGGTATCTCAGAGTTGTCTTGATTCGCATTTCCCTGAAGGCTAAGAATATTGAGCAGTTTCTTAAGTGTCTTTCTGCCATTTTGGATTACTCTACTGAAAACTATTTATTCAGATCTGTACCCCACTTTTTAATTGCATTATTTGGTGTTTTTGTGACTAGATTAATGAGTACTGTGCATATTTTGGAAATAAGCCCTTTGTCAGATGTGGGGTTGGTGAAGTTCTTTTTCCACTCTGTGGGATGCCATTTCGTCTTCTCAACTGTATCCTTTGCCTTACCGAAGCTTCTCAGTTTGAGGAGGTCCCATTTATTAATTGTGGATCTCAGTGTCTGTGCTACTGGTATTATGTCCAGGAAGAAGACTCCTGTACCAATTTGTTAAAGGGTACCTTCCACTTGACCATTCCTCTTTGATGTGTTATACTTAAAAGATTTTGTTATTTTGGGACAAATTGGAAAGAGAGAACATGATACCATAGGATAATGGAGTGGGGGTGAATATAGTCACAAATTTGTGTGTGTGTGTGTGTATGTGTGTGTGCGTGAGAGAGAGAGAGAGAGAGAGAGAGAGAGAGAGAGAGAGAGAGAGAGAAACAATCAAAAATAAAGGAAAAGTTTACAAAAGTATTTTCCTTTAATGGCACAGAGAAAGAGGGCAAATGCTCCCAGAAGACCTCCAAACAACAAATGTTTGATCTGTGAGTAGCTTATTGTGCTAATAATAATCATTAAAATGAAAGAAGAAACAAGGAATCTTTATTACTTTTCATTACTAGAAAAGCAGAGTCATTACATCTATTTTTTTTTCAGCAAAGAATCTAGGGTTACTGAATTCCTTATGTGGATTTACTGAGGGCTCTTAGGGAATCTCTGACATGTTCTAGTGCAGTTAAAAGAAACAACTCTACCTCCTGTGGAAAACTGTCTGAATTCTAAAGATGCTAGCAGCATAGAGGGAATGTGGAGAGAAAAATAATATATATTTTGGCCTTCAAATGAATTATCTTGGCTCTCTTTGCTCAACTCTGCTACTAAAATTTCAGATTAAAGTTCTTCCATTCATTCAATAGTGGCTAAATAACTGCTGATAATTTTTTAAAATAAACCCTTCTCAACTTGAGCAAGTTTACAAATGAAACAAAAAATGATGTATTGACTAGACACTATGCAGTAAGTTTGTACTTTTTCATTCAAGTTATATTGTCACACTGAGTCCTTGACATGGTACTCTTACCTATACTTTATTTTCCTTCACTCAGGTTACAGTTGAAAATCAGTTCCATTAGGATATAGTTCAGGAATTGGGGAAAATTATAATTATTTTTAAAAGATGAAATTAAGCATTATACATGTTTCATTTTTACTGAATATGGAAAGTTTTCTTTCCAAAAGTGCTATGTAATAAACAGAAATTTTAGGGAAATCACTTTCCATTATTTTCATGATTCTCAGGTGATTCCTGTGTCAATGAATAATTTGTAGGATTTTTTTTTACTTTTTAATTTTTCTTACCAAGAGTCATGCTGAAGTTTAGACTAGTTTCTTTTAAGTAAAAAGAACTTGTGTACTATTATTCACAACTGTTTGATGAGCAGGTGCTTTGGAAGATGATTTCTCCAGTCAAATAAGGAAAAAAAAAAAAAACCCTGGCATTTGTATCTGAAATAAAAACCACATAATGTGAAAGTTAGGCATTTTGGAATAGTGAGACAAGTCAGTAAGTAAAGGCTTTTAGATGCCTGATGACGACCAGCCCAAGGCCCATAACTGAAACGACCAATAGAAAAATGAAAGGACATAAAAGAAATGACCCTGATAATTGCACCCTGACCTCTACATACATACTGTGGCATGTGCCCTTTCAAATAATAACAAATTAATTTTCAAGGTAGTCATTTTGCATATACTCTTCACGGATATGTTTCTCTGTGTTGTATGTATGTGAATATTTCATGCTTACATATATACGTATATGCGTTTTCCTATCTTGTAACAAAAAAAAAAAAAAAAAAAAAAAAAACAGATCCTCTGTAAGTACCACTATCATGTAGACAAATCTCTACATTTTATTTTGTTAATAACTGACTTGCATTAATTTGGTGTTGAATTTGCAAAATTTCTCTTTTCACTTTGATATTTACTCAAATTATTCAGCTCAGACAATTAAAAAAATCACCTTTCTCCATATGTTTCTTATCATTTTCTAATACAGAGAAATAAAGAGAACAGAAAGATCCAGATGAACATAACTAAAATTTGGTTTTTAAAGCACTATTTTGAAAGTGTGTTTTGTGTTCATGTAAGCTTCAACAACACATATTGTGACATAAGTATGATTGAAATAGTTAAATATATTTTATTCTATTGCAATAAATACTTTTGAGGTTACTAACATATACCGATATGCATTCTTACTCTTTAATTTAAAAGTTAAAAACTTTAGAGACTATACTATACATGTTTAACTGAAAACATACACATTAATGGTATCAAAATATTGATTTACTTAATACATTCCATCAGATACAACTGACTGTTCTTAGTTTTGCTCAGTTTGGGCTTTGTTTGTCCAAGATTAGAAATAACTTAAAACATAAGTGATGATCAATATGATCATTACCAAAGATGAGTTGTAGATGTTTACTATCACTTAAGAAAGGTTGATTACAAGTTCTTATTGGTCATATTTTTAAAAAGGCTAACCAAAATAGTTAAATTCAAAGATATCTTTCTAAAGAGAAAAAGGGGGATATGATGAAATAATATCATAGATTATTAAATCTACTTATACCCAAATATCAAACATTAACCTTAAAATATTTTTCATTGATATGGATTTTGGTTTCTTGATAAAAAATTAAGTTATTTTTGTCATACTGTATTATGCTTCTTATCTTGTTTGGAGTATTGTATTTATATAGCTCATTTAAAATGGTAATGTACAAATAAGAAAAACCAGTTAGGTAGTTAGCCAACTATTACAATCAAACTTACAATCATGTTAGCTATGTTTTCAAGGTCCTACACAGATATATTTAGATAAATATATGGTCTCCAAACACTTCATAGACCTACAGAATATGGCATTTAATATTTTTAATGCCATAAGACTTTTCATGACAGTAAGACATGACTGCTCCTGACAGCAACAATTGGCTACAGAGAAGATGATGGGCATCAAGGAAATTCCATATGGAGTTTGCTTTCTTTGTGGCAAATGCTAACCACTGAGCAAAGAAATTCACCCTGCCTCAATTGTTTTCATTGTACTGTCCAAAATGGACTGGCAGGATGTAAAACAAAAATGACTTCCAAACATTGCCAAGACAATGTAGAAAAGTCTTTTAAACTATGCTGATACTCAAAAATGTCTGTTAGATATACTAGCCCTGTGGCCAAAGTTGGATGCTCCAGTACTACAGAAGAACTTTGGGTGAATGTCCAGTCAGTCAGATGTCTCTGTCATTAGGTAACATTACACATTTCTGGGGCCTTTGAGAGAGTTAAAGACTAAATAAACTTATAGCTTTCCATCATTATGATAAAAAGTAAGTGATCACAAAGATAATACAGATAATAGAGTATTTTCTTTAATTTTGCCAAATACAAATTGACTAGATATTGAAATTATAATTCTTACTTGATAACTTGTATACAAAATTTATTATGTTAAAGTTAAAACCGTCCTATTTAACTAGACAAGAAGGGGAAAATGCTGTGGGAAAATATTTGTAGACTGTAAATAATTATTGATGTCATTGTTAATAAAATGTTGATTGGCCTGTGGATAATCAGGATTTTCAGGGTAGAAAAAAATGCTGGGAAGAAGGAGGGAAGAGTCAGAGGAGTCACCAGCCAGACACAAAGATGAAACAGGGGGTATAAGATGAAAGAGAGGTATTGCCACATGGCAGAATGTACATTAATTTTAGTGGGTTAATTTAAAAGCTAAGTGTTAGCTATTAACAAGCTTGAGCTATTGGCTAAACATTTATAATAAATGTTAAGCCTACATGTGTTTATTTTGGGGCCAGCCGTCCTGACAAAAACGTCAATGCCTGCAATGAGACTTTAGAGATGAATGATGCCCATTAACCAATTGTGTGGATCTAGGAAGTTCAATTCTTAGCAAAATCTCATCATTAATGAGATGGGAATAGACCACTTTTGCAATCTCAGTCATAGTAGCAGAAGCTTCTACTCATTCTAAGAAATTGTCTACCATAATAAGAAGATATTTGTGTTTCTCCTTTAGAGGTATGTGTGTGAAGTTTATCAGTCAGTCTTTCCTGAGATTGCATCAAAATTGGTGTGGATTGAAAAAAGAAGGTGTTTGCAAGGCCTGCTATCGGGAGTTTTGAGTGCAGGTGGAATCTCCCTGGGTAATAGCTTTAAGAAAGGTAGAAAGTCTCAGGTAGAAGCAGAGATGTTCGAAGACGCAGTAGATAGGTTGAGAACCAATGTAAAAGGCTGTCAGGAAGAGCTTTGCTTTAGCATTTGGAGACAGTACCTATACTGAAGAACAAGTCAGCCCTGAGGGCCTGTAACAATTCCTAAAGTTAGGAGAGCCTGTCCTTGTGACACAGAATAGCTTGGGGAAACAATAGGGCACCAGAGGAAGAAGGGTCATGGTATTGGATGACCTCCTTAGCAGTTTTGCCATCAAAAACATTTCTCAAAGTTTTGTCATTAATAGGGACCTGATTGACAAGAAATATCTGCTGCCTGCTTGGGAAGATTAGAGGCTTCTAGAAGCTTTAGAATTACAGGCCCATTAATAATATATATAGCACTGATGGTGAGGAAGCCACTCTTCCTAGTAGCAGCATGCTGGTTTAGGATGTGGAATGCAGATTTAGAATCTGGGTATATGTTGATGGTTTTTTCTCATACTAAGGTGATTGCTCTAGTGAGGGCTAATAGCTCCCTAGAACCAAATGCAAGCAAGGGGACAATGAAACCGCAGAATTGGACCATAGAAAGATTTATTAAATTCAAAGTGCCAAGGCTATCTGACATCAGAATGGGGGAAAAAAAGAAAAATGACTTAAAAGCAAACAAATTTTATATGATTATCAACAAAGGTATAGCTGGTATAGACTGTTCAGATAGACTGGAACTAGATGCCCTTTCCATGCATATGGCTGTTGTTTTCCTTTTGAGAGAATTACAGGAGGCTGTGGGAAACAGAAATGCAACGTCCTTGTCACTTTTCTATTGCTGTGAAGAGACACCATGACCATGGAAACTATCTCTTGAGTGCTGGGAATAAAGGCATATGCCACCTTATAAAGGAAAAAATTTAATTGGTTTTTGCTTACTATTTCAGAGATGTAGTATATCATCATCATGTTGGGGACCATGGTGACATACAGGCAGGTTGTGGAGCAGTTCATGAGAACAACATCCATACTCAGAGAATGAGCACAAGAGAACAAACAATGCTGGACCTTTCAAGGGCTTTTGAAACTTCAAAGCCCACCTCCAGGGATATACTTCCATCAACAAGGCCACATCTCCTAATCCTTTACATACTTCTCAAATAGTAGCATTTCCTGATAACTAAGGATTCATATATATGAGCCTATTGTGGACATTTTTATTTAACCCAACACAACCATCTTACAAGATTCCTGATGAATGCTGAATGTGGGCTTCTGTTTACCCAATAATAATCCTTCTGGTTACCTTGTAAGAGTTGCTTTTGTAGCACTACCATTTTGGGGACCCACTTCAGACTTATCAATGATAGACATGGTGGATCATATAATAGCAATGGTTTTGTCTTCTTAATTATCCTTTTTTTTTCTTATTTTGCAGTTCCCTCTCCCTCCCTTCCTCTCTTCCCCTATACCCCCTCAACCATCCTCCCATCCCATCCAACCCCCCCCCATTCAATAGGGAGGGTGGTGCCTTCCAGGAGGGGTCAACAAAATCTGTCAAGTCATTTGGAGTAGGTACTAGGCCCTCCCTCCTGCCTCTAGGTTATCCTTTATAATAGAAACTTGATGCTTATGGATAACATTTCTCCTTGTGGGGCAGAGTTCCTTAAACAAGGAAAAGATGTCATTTCTCATGCAAAGAAATAACGAAAACTAGTAAAAACAAAAATGTTGATGAATAATCATAACACTAATTGTGACCAATACTATCTGAGAGGAATTATGTTTCAGAACATGTGGATAAAATAATCCTTGGTGGTTAAATAAAGAAAAAATAGTTCCATGTGAAACAACTTCCTCATTTTGTGCCATTGTTGAGATGGTTATCATTTTGGATCTGTGAGGACAATTCCTACAAATTTTCTCTAATAGTGATAGGGTAAGTTGAATAGCTTTGCACATCCTCCTTCACAGATGTTATAAATGTCACAGATTTTTTTTACATAAAATTATATCAATAACTCTGTGGTATTAAAAGTATTTTTTCTTCATCATCCAAAATGTTGATCCTTTTGAGTATTTAATTGTAGGAATATTCAAAATACAAAGATATTTACTTAAAAATCACAATAAATATTTAGGATGTTACATACTTCAAACAAATTTAAACAATTTTGAATGAATAACATTACCTGTCTTTAATAATAAAGTATAATTTTTCTTTGTAAATTTAACAAATAATTTGAAGAATTCACAATTGGGTTTAGACACAGATTTTAATACTGTTTGCTTGTTTACTTAAGTATACATTTCCCTCAAATTATAGTTAAATTGTATATCTTTGATGCAATCACTATAAAATCTATCATACCTGAAAAATTTTAAAACAACTTAGGCAATAATAAAGACAAAGAAATTTAAAATATGAGGTAGAGAATAAATAATTCTGGGACAGGAGAATGCCTCAGGGAGGAAAGGCACTTGTTGCCAAGCATTATAATGTGAGTTTAATCCCTGGTCCCACACAGTAAAAAGAGAACTGGCTCCTACAAGTTGTTTCTGGCTTTTACTGGTGCACACACAGATGCCCAAATAAGTGCAGTTTTTAAAAATAACAAAGCTAGAAGAGGTAAATAGTGTGTGGATAACAAAAAACACAAATGGGGCATATTTCTCTTGAGCATGTATGTATTAATAAAGTAGGACACAACAGAATTTTATTTAATATAATTTCTGACCAAAACTAAGAACTTAACTGGATCATTTTTTAAAAAAATTCCACAGTTTCAATATCTCAGATAAAACTCTTAAATCTTAATTTATTATTATATGAACATTGAGTTAGAGATTTAGAAATCTAAGTAGTCAACATGGAAAAAATCATGTACTATAGTCAGATCAGCAGCAATAAATATAGCCTTTGCCAGCCCATGAGGTAAGTAAAGAAAATTTCATTTATGAAATTCCAAAACTAAATGCAAAAAATAAAACCACTAAAGAAATCTTCAAACTTAATATTTTACAGTGATTCTGGAAGATCACTATGATATCCTAAGACAGCACTAGGAAGTTTTCAGGAACATAATCCAAATTTAATTAATGCTATATCTTCTCCCATTCAGATCAGATGAATGTATCAGTATAACCTTTCATTTTCCCCGAAGAATCTTTCAAATGAAGAGCAATCTATACTAAATTAATTTTGTAGACTATATTAAAAACCAATGTATTTTATCAAACTTACTCCATGTTTTACAACCAATTCTCAATATCATCTTGGGCCAAGAAGGTATTATGGCTGAGAAAACAAGAATTCAATTAAAATAACACAAAATGGCACTTGTATATATACAACCACGATAACTATGATGAAAAATTGTTGAACAAAAGGCAGTAATTAGAGATTAGAGAGATGTGTTAGTTTTTAGAAATACCTGCTGTTCTTCCAAAGCATCAGAATTTGATATACAGCACCCATGCCAGGTACTCACAGCTTCACATAAATCTAGCTGAGGGAAGGTGGGTAGATTTGAGTCATATACCAGTCTCCACCACCACCCACACAGATAACATGCATTTACATACATATAAGTAATAAAATGAAAATAAATTTAAAAGTGTAATAATTAGTGCACATGAAGACAAATAAGATCAATATAGAATGTCGGCATGAACAGGGACTGCATGGGTCTGCACCAGGTCCTTTACTTATATATTATGGCTTCCAGTTTAGTGTTTTTATAGGATTCCTAAGTGAGCAAACCAGTGGGTTTCTGGTACTTCTACTTTCTCTTGAGCTTTTTTCCTTTTTGTTTGTTTAGTCCAATTTCAATGCATTTGGTTTTGTTTTATCTTACTATATTTTGTTTTGTTATATTTTATTTCAGTATTAACCCTCAGAAACCTGCATGCTTTATTTATTGTTTGTTTTCTTTTTTATTTACAAAATTTAACATGATATTGTTTTATTATTTTTCTTTGTTTATTCTTCTCTTATATAATACATCACTATTATAGCCTCTCTTCCCTTCCCTCATCACAGTCCAACCCCTACAAGACTTGGGCCATGTTCTTTTGGTGTCCTCAACCATTCTGTCTCCTACCTTCCTCTCCCCCCCCTTAATCTGAAGATAGGTGCCTAGCTCAATTGTCATCATAGAGGCTTCCTCCAGCAGCTGATGGGAGCAGACACAAAGACGCATAGGAAAATATTAGGCCTATATGTTTTCTAATGAGGCACAGAATAGAAGTGGATCTAGGTGGAGGGCGGGAGGTAAAGAGGGGGAAAAGGGGGAGTAGTAGAGGAAGGAGAAATTATAATTAGGATATATTATATGAGAAAACTATTTTTAACAAAAAGAAAAAATAATGTTGCCACAAATTTCTCAAAATATGTTCAATATTTAGTTTTTATCATAGAAAATAGAAAAAAATTAAAATTAAGTTTTTATTATTTTGAAATTTTTGATGAATGTAAAATGGAGAAAGTTATTAAATTAATGATCATATTGTTGAAAAACTGAACATAAAACTTTTAATTAGTGAACTATAGTGAGATATTTAATTTGTCTCCTTCTGTGGCACTGACCACGCCCATTGGGGGGTGCAGCCATGGGCAGAAGTGACCTGTGGAAGGAGGTCTGAGGAAGAGACAGGGAAAGCTCTCTTGCTGGCAGTACTCGGACAGGAGAGCATCTGGTAGAACTTGCTGGTGTTCATTTGTCTAGGTTGTAAGTTATTTCTCCCTGATTAAATATCTATTCGGCCTATTTGTTTATCCTGATCCTTATTTAACCAAAATAGTGAACAATAAAATAATAAATAATATATATGATTGAAATATGAAATCTTTGCACAAATGTAATGAAAGAATAATTTAAAGTTATAGAAAAGCATGTTTGATATTTTAGAAGCTCACATTTTGTCATACTGTATATATTTATAAAAATAGAACACTGGAGTTCACTCATGTACAATTTTATGATTTTTATATCACTATAATATTATGTCAGTGGAAATGTAATTAATATTCTTGTTGTTCACACCTTAATTTTGTATAAAAAATTATAAAGCTTAAATTTTCAACACTAATTTAAGGATTGTTACTGATACTGATGTGTTTTGTTAATAAATGTGTATGAGATACACTTTGGGCTGAAAACACTCAAGGAATCCATTTGTGTTATATAAAGAGTACAGGTTGTATTTACTTGTTAAGGTGGTCAGTCACCTAGTTAAGGGTGTCCCTCGGAAAGACAGCTCCACCTTAAACCATACTAATGAGATAGAAATAAGTATTCACTTAATGAAATCATGGGATTTTTCTATCCAGATTTCATGCTCTCTATGTAACTGCTTACAGATTCATGGTTACACAATATCATTGAGTTAATAGTTACTTTTCAGCTGCTGTAACAAAACCCCATGACCAAAAGCAACTTACAGAAAGGAAAGTTTACATAACTAAAATTACCCTGATATCAAAAAACACAAACACCCAAGAGAAAAAGAAAAATATAGACCAATGCCTCTTATGAACCTAGATGGAAAAATCCTTAATAATACTTCCAAACCAAATGAAAGAACAGGTCAAATATCATCTGCCATGATTAAATAGGCGTCATCTCAGAGATGTAGAGATGATTGTCAATAAATGTGTAATCCACCCCATAAACACACTGGAAGACAAAACCCCATAATCACCTCATTATATACAGAAAAGGCCTTTGGCAAAATCCAACATCTTTTCATAATAAAAGTACTAGAAAGACTAGGGATGCAAGGGGCATGTTTCAACATAATGGAAGCAATTTCCAGTAAGTCCACAGCCAACACTAATTTAAATGGAAAGAAACGCAACTGATTTTCACTAAGATTGGGAATATGCATGAAAGCCCATGCTCCCCATACTTATTCAACATGGTACTTAAAATCATAGCTAAAGGAATAACACAGCTGAAGTAGATCAAGGGAATACAGATTGGCTTATGGTTCCATGATTGCTGGGGAGGCATGGTGTCAGGTAGCTGGAGCAGGAAGTAGAGAAAGATCATATCTTCAACAGCAAACATGAAATCAAGAGAGAACCGGATGTCAGGTGAGTCTATGAACTCTCAGAACTGTTGCCATTAATATTCAATAATATTCTTATGCCAGCAAGGATGCACCAAGCTATAAGCTACCTAAACAGTGACATTATGGTGGTTTGAAAGAAAATGTCCCTCAAAGGGAATAGTGCTGTTAGAAGATGTACCCTAATTGGAGGAAGTGTGTCACTATGGAGGCGAGCTTTGAGGTCTCATATATGCTGAAGCTACTCCTAGTGTCTTAGTTTACTTCCTCTTGCCTTTGGATCATAGTGTAAGGGCCTTCAGCTCCAGCACCATGCCTGCCTGCATGCTGCAATGTTTCCTGCCATGATGATAATGCTCTAAATCTCTGAACTGTAAGGAGCCACTCCAATTAAGTGTTTCCCTTTACAAGAGCTCTCATGATCATGGTGTCTCTTCACTGCAATAGAAACTGTAACTAATACAACTATCAACTGGTGACCAGGTGCTCAAATACCTGAAACTAAAGGGACATTTTCTTAGTCGAACTATTACATTCAACTGCCTGAACACCATAAGCTTACACAAAATTCATTGTATTAAAGTGTAAAAGCCTTCATAATCTTTAATATTTTCAGCAGTAGAATTTAAAAGTACATATTCTCTTCTAAGACTCAAGGAAATCTCCTAATTATGTTCCCTTGCAAAACCAAATGCCATAGTTTCATCATGCAATGCAAAAAAATGTCAATTCCATTCCAAAATGGAAGACTACGGAGGAAAGGGGGCATCCCATTGAATATGCAGTTACAGTATTTTGTGTAATTGTAACTATATTTTCAATGTCTAGAACTTTAGATTCACAGAGCATAGATGGTCCATCCCTCACAGCTTTGCTATCTTCAACATACATGTCTCTCTTAAATGAGTTTTATCTCCAGTAAACAGCCCCCTAGTCAGATGCCTTTCAGATTTGACAGCTCCAAAGTTTTGGATTCTTTACTAAAACCTTAACTTCACTTCCAAAGCTTCACAAAATGACCTTTCACTATCTCTGACCCTCACAGATCCTTCACACATATACTCTCCTCACATGTGTGGAGGAGATTGGTGGTTCTCTGAAACCATGGAGTAAGAATTAAAGATCCACTTCATTGTTGTAGTTGTCAAGTTTCTAAAAGCAGTATGGCATGGATAACACTTAGCTCAAATTTAAAATTCTCCATAATCTTTAACAGTTTCCGCACCATTTAAAAATCCGTATTTTCTTCTAAGACTCAATGAAATCTCTTAATTTTGTTCCCTGTACAATCAAGTTACATGCAAGTTGCCAAATATGGCTACCACTCCTTTAAATCCCATATGCATTGAGCTTGGTTTGATTTCTGTGAGCAGGCAAACTTCTTAGGCTCTCCTTCCAGAGCTGTAAGTTTACATTGGTGGGGTATTCCAAGTACACCTTTGAGGGGTCTTTAACAGTATCCTTCTCATTGTTCCAGTACAAAGCAGGAGACCTTTCCTTAACTGAGATAATCCTCTTAACAATTATAGGCTCTCTCCAACCACAAGCCTTGAATGCAGCATTAAACTTTTTAACACTCATTTTCTATTCAAAGTGTAACTTTTCTATTTCTTTCTGCCACACTTGTTGTTTTTCATTATAGTAATGCATAAGAATTATTACTAATTATCACACCATTGAATCAATGATATGCTGTCCTGAAATTTTCTCCACAGGGAAATTTAAATAAAATTTAAAGTTAGTATTTAATACTATTTTTAAATTTAGTCTAAGTCAATATCTTAGGAAAACAACAGAAGCCAAATAACATTGCCAAAATAACAATGAAACAGCCTCTATCCAGCTGCTGTTATAGTCCTTTCTTCCCTCTGAAAGTTCTTTAGACAGCACTCTACTATCTGCATTACTCTGAGCCTTCCTGACTTCCAAGCTCCTAGTAGAATGGCACTTTAAATTCTGTTTATAACGTCAATGACTTTTCAAATTCTTCAACATTCCTTCCAAACACAGCATGGTTGGGTTCTTCACAGCACCACCCAGTACTGCTACCAAGTTCTGTATTAGTCACTTTCCTGTTTCTATGATGAAAGGCCATGACCAAAAGCAACTTACAAAACAAAGAATTTATTTTGGCTTTATGGTTTCAGAGCAAGAGTTTATAATGTTGGGAAAAGCATAGAGGCTGTTGGCTAAGGTATCAATATTCAACTTCAAACAGAAAGGAAAGAGCAAACAAAGTTGAAATCCTGAAATCCTACCCCCCCAGACAAGTACTTCCCATGGCAAGGCTACACATCTATTCCATAACCTTCACAAACAAAACCATCAACTGGAGAATAAGTATTCAAATGCCTAAACCTATGAATGACATTATACCATCACAGTAAGTTTGTTTACTTTATAAAATTACTCACAGACATATGATTTCTTTTACTCTTTCCATCTGCTTTCTAAACATCTGTTCCCTAACACTTCGGGCTTCACTCTTCTTCTAACGCTTTCTTCTCTGCCATGCAGAAGTTTGTCCCCCACATGGAAGACCCTCATGGCAGCTTAAGTCAAATTTCCATGACTCTTTGTCTTAATTTTTGCCATCTTCTCCTCCAGCTATCTGCCAAAATTTGTATATTACCACTTTGTGGTTTTTCATTTAAATTCTAATAAAATTGTCATTAACTATCTTTTAAATATATTCCCAAATTATTTTATTAGCTAGGATAATGACCTCAAGAAACAACCCCAATTTCCTTAGAAATTGTAGTAGTAAATGACTCTTAGAGAAATGAGAAGGAATACAAAGTAGTTTCTGAGTCTGCTGAAAGAGGTAATTATCAAAGGATATTCATTTTAGCTTAATTCTTATATATTATATCAATTCCAACTATATTTTTAATTTTGACAACACATTAAATTCAATAGAAGAGTAAAGAAACAACTGAAGATATTAAATAAAACACAATTCATGAAATTTAAAGAATTTATACATAGGATTGTGTTATATGTATATATGACCAGAAGATTTGTCAGATTTCCTTAGAAATGGAGTTAGAGATGGTTGCTAATTGCCATTTGATACCTGGGAATCAATCTATGGGAAGGTCAATGTTCTTAAGCATTTCGCCATCTCTCCTACCCTATAAACCATGATCTTTAGCAGAAAATGAAATTAAGTTTTCATTTGTCTTGTTCATTCTTATTTGCTTTAAATTTCTGCTTTTATTGATAGTATTATGAAAAATGTATCTTATTATTTAATATTTACTGACACCAAATATTTTTCAATAAAGAAAATATTTTTGACTAATTTAAATTGACCTCATGAAAGTAAATACTAAAAGATACATTCTACATATAGGTTATTACCACTCTCAAACTTGATCAGAGAAACATCTTTTAGTCATAGATGGTGATTAACACAGATATTCAGATTGATCAAAGTGTATAGAATAGAGTTCAGAATGTTCATATCTAAATGGGATATCAATAGCATACCTATTCCCCTCAATGTTCAGGAATTATCACCGAAGAAAAGACAGAAAGCTTTTAAGAGCCATAAATAGTACAGGACTTATGTAAACAGAGTTTTCCAGAAATGACAGGGACATTTCTACATGTGTTCACAATGGCTGTGTTGTAGTTACAAAGACCCTAAGAAAATGCTCCACATCCTTAGCTATCAGGGAAATGCAAATCAAAACAACTTTGAGATACCATCTTACCCCTGCCAGAATGGCTAAAATTAAAAACACCAATGATGACTTATGCTGGAGAGGATGTGGAGAAAGGGAAACACTCCTCCACTGCTGGAGGGAGTGCAAAGTTGTACAGCCATTTTATTGATCAGTATGGCGGTTCATCAGGAAAATGGGAATTAGTTTACCACAGGACCTGGCAATCACCTTCTTAGGCATATACCCAAAGGATTCACATCCATGCAACAAAGACATCCGTTCAACTATGTTCATAGCAGCACTATTTGTAATAGCAAGAACCTGGAAGCAACCTAGATGCCCCACAATTGAAGAATGGTTAATGAAGATATGGAACATCTACACAATGGAATACTACTCTGCAGAAAAAATAATGGTATCTTGAAATTCACTGGCAAGTGGATGGCACTTGAAGAAACCATCCTGAATGAGGTAATCCAGTCACAAAAAGAGGAACACTGTATGTACTCACTCATATACGGATTTCAGACCTAGATCACACCACCAGAGGAACTAGAATACAAGGTGTATTCTAAGAGATTCATATAAAGTCCATCACAGAACTGGGAAGGGACAAGACCCCTAGAGCTCAAGGGAAGTGGGGGGGCAGCTAATGGAGAGAGAAGTAGAAAAAAATGAGGGGGATGAAAGGAAAACATGTGTGATCAGGAAGATTGAGCCTTGTTAGGAACAGAAGACAGGAAAGAGAGAGAGACAGAGACAGAGACAGATAGAGAGAACATAAAATAGGGAGCCAATATTGGCTTGAAGATAAAATTGAACACAAAGAAAGGTCTAGAGAACTACAAGACTGCTCCCAACTAACAATTTGAGCTTCCGTGGAAAGGCTATCATAAATGGCCTTCCCTGGAGAGTAAGATCAACAACTAACTTATACATGGAGCACTCAAATAATGCCTGTTGGAAATAGGTTCAAACACCCATACATAAACACTGAGTTGAACTAGAACCCAGATGCAGTTGGAGAGGACAAGACCATGCGGCAAAAACACATACAGACAGCTTACCTGAACAAGGAGGAGCTAATGGCCACTAGACTGATAGCTGGGAAGCCAGCATGGGACTGACTTAGGCCCCCCTAAATATGGGTCTCAGCCAGAAGGACTGAGCAGTCTAAGAGACCTCAGACAGTGGAACCAGGATGTATCCCTGGAGCACAAAAGGACTTTGCGAATACATCCCCCATGGAGGGATAACTGCCTTAATCTAGAGACAGGAGAGAAGCCCTAGTCCCTAATTCACAAGACCTGTCAGATCTACATGACCCCAACTGGATGGTATTGCCCTATATATATGGAATTGTGGTGGGGGGATGGGAGGGGAGGGTGGTTAGAGTGCATGTGAGAGGGCAGAAAGTGTAAAAGTGAGGGAAGGAGGAAAGGAGGGAGAGAAGGAGGGAGGGAGTGAGGGAGGGAAGGGTGGAGGGAGGGAGAGAGGGATGGAGAGAGGGATGGAGAGAGGGATGGAGAAGGAACTGTGATAGACATGTAAAATAATAAATTAAATTAAAAAAATGGTTTGACTCCAAAATTTAAGTTGAATGACAGGTTACTGGGGAAAAGGATTTTTATTTTTGTATCCACAGAAAGTGAAATGATGTGGATTCCTTCCAGACTAATGTGGTTTGATCAAGCCAGACCGCCTGAAACCGAGTTAACAGGTAATCCTACATTCAAAACAGCTGGACAAAGCAGCCTTACAGACTACAGCCAGAATTTCTGAATCTTCTTTGAATCCCCCATGACAGTGCCCCTTACCAGCAGGAAGTAGTTTGGAAAGAACAATGCCCAAATTCCCTAATATTGTCTATAAATGTTTGTTTTCATTTAAATGGACTTTGTTATATAAAATACATTAAAAAAAAGAAAAACAGAAAAAAAAGAACTACAAAGGATCAACCCAGTCAAAATTCAAATATTAATAGGGAAAGGGTCATCAAGTACTATCCTTAGATAAAGAACTATTGGAAATTCATTGTTGCTTGAGGAGGGAAAGTACATTTTCTTCAGATATGATCCTTGGTAGGCTTTCCATTCTCCAGTGGATGGCCCTACACCCATGCATGTACTGACAACAGTAAGTGGACTCACTGAGTATAGGAAAGGAGTAAATAAATTTGGCAAGGAAAAGAATTAAGTTGGATATAGAAGGAGTTTGATAGGAGGAACCTGGGGTGGATTTGTTCCAAACACATATGTATGAAATTCTCAAACAGCAAATGTTTTAAAAGTAATATTATAAGAGTAATCACATTAGAAAAAGAAAACAAACATTTCACAATCATAATATATTCCATCTATAAATATAATATAATCTATATTGTAAAGATTATTTTATATTCATTCTTGGTCAAGCCAGGTTAATGTCCTACCTAGACTAAGCAAGTGTGTCACTGTTAAGGCACATTCACAACTCTGTACTCTTGAAGACAATAAATTTCAACATCATGCTACTTTCATTTTCATCAACATATCTTAGCAATTATTTTTTTTAATTATAAAATGTTCCATTTATTATAAGAAAATCATATTATAAGGTATAAATATTTATATAATTAAAATGTTTTCTGATATATCCCATAATAACTTTATTTTATCATATGCGATTTCATTAAATATTTGCTTATAATTTATGAAATACATGACTGCTATGATTTAAAAAGAGTGCTCACAATATTTCATAACTCTTATATCACCAACCTACCTTAGTAAAAATTCATGGACTATGTATTCCTGAGATAATGAACTATTGATATCTTAGTCACTATAGTTTTATTATATATAAGAAAATAATGGCCCAGGAAGTTCCACTTCAATCTAACTATTATGCAGGAACCCATAACTACTTTTAAAATGCTGGTTAATCTACTTCATATGACTGGTTTCTCTTGAAATTAATAAAAATCTAATTAGAAATTTTAATGATACATGTAACATAAAATCAATAGAATATAAAGTATGAAACTTAGGATTTTGGAGAAGGCAAGAAAACCAATATTCTATCTTAATACTGCAGTTATTTAACAATTACTAATGCTTCTACTTAATTGTTCATAAAGACATAACTTATTTGTCAACAGTACTCACAAATCATCTTCAAGTTTAAGGGTAGGCAAAAGAAGATATCCTTCATGTTTCTATTTCACTTTTTGTCTTACTGGATATTTTGAATATCTTAATCTCAATTTTTCTTTTTCTTCAGTCTTTCTTCGCTAAATCCTCAGATGTTTTAAGAAAATATTAAATGTCATTTTACTGTCTTTACAAAATACCTTTAGTCATTACTTGTCACTTAGAGGGTAGTCTAAACTTTTGAAATGCATATAGGCTCCTTCTTGGATGGGTATCTCATTTGTAGTGTCAGTGGTGAATAATTTAAATGTATATATTATTTGCTATTTCAAAAAGTTTGCTGACACAGTATTACCCTAAATTATACACATGGAATCAAGGCTAACATAGTATGTATAAGCAACAGCACAAAGCACACCATACAAAGAAAGTCTTAGTAAAAGAGAGAAATAAACTTATACAAAATGGTACACAGAATGCAGAGACAGTGTGAAACAAACTCAGTGTTATAAAGAACAGATAGGTACTGGATACTAGATTATTAAGATTGGTAACATTATTTCTGGATTAATATCTTTGTTAACAGTGATGGAATATTTTTTGCATTTGATTTTCATTGGAAGTCCTGTGGTACTCATGAAGGAATTTTGGGTTATAAGAAGTATCTCTATAGATTTTGACTTGATTTTAAAAATGCCTGTTCTTTTACAGAGACAAATCAAATTAGAATAACAGTAGTCTACAACAATGTATGCTAGGTCTTGAAAAGACCTACAAGAGTATGAATTTTTATAACCTATATAAATAATAAATACTTGAAGTAATAGAAATGTTAGTTATTTCAACTATCATACATTTTGTGACAGAAATGAGTTATCATATTGTACCACATAAATATGTTAAATACTATGCAACAATTTAAAATATTTTACTCTGTGGTGGTTATCAGGAAATTGATTTACTATAATTTGAAAATTTAATGAGATAAAGTTCTTTGTAAAGGGTTTCAGATGATTCATGAAGTATATATGTAGGTAAACAGTGATCTAGGCATAATAATCCTTAATATATGTGTTTAAATCCATACAAGCCAGCCTTATAGTGCCCTGCTTGGAGTGTTCTGAGGACTGGGGACTGTGCATGGAGGAACCAGCAGACCAGCCCATCCAGAGTCTGCTAGCATCTTAGTCCTACCTCTACTCTCTGGAGGAGGTAATCATGGACATGTTTCCTGCCCCATGTTGGGAGTTTCCTGAGGCCTGGACTGCACATGCAGAGGGGAACCCATCCAAGTAGATCAGCCTATACATAGTCTGTCTGCATCCTAGTCCCACCTCCACACACAGGAGGAACTCCCCTTCCAGTTCTCTTCTCAGAGACTCCTGAGGCCTAGGTACTACTTAGAGGGTAGCTCATCTCAGTAGACCAGCTGATCCAGAGTTTGCCAACATCCTAGGCCCTCTTCCACCTACTGGTAAAGGAGAGCCATCAGAGGAATGGATCTGTTTGCACCCACCAGAAGAGATCATTGGTCTGGTAACCATCGGGAAAGGCACAGATTGGAATAAGGGATGGGTAGGCAACAGAATAAGAACACAGTCAACACCAGAAAGATCAATATGATGCCACTGGAGTCTATGGTCTCCACACCAACAAGACCCGAACAACCCAACACAATGAAGCAGAAGAGAACAACCCTAAAAACAACTTTATGATGGTGATAGAGACCCTCAAAGAGGTAATGAGGAAATCAATTAAAGAAAGAGAAGTAAAAACAACAACAACAAATAGTTTAAGAAAAGGAGGGAAAGACAAAGCAAAAATTTGAAGAACCAATTCAAACAGTACAAGGCTTAAAAGCTGAAATAGAGACAAAAGGAAAAGAAAGAAAGAAAGAAAGAAAGAAAGAAAAGAAACTCTCTCTCTCTCTCTCTCTCTCTCTCTCTCTCTCTCTAAGGGTATGCTGGAAATAGAAAAGCTGGGTAAATTATCAGGAACTACAGATGCAAATATAGCCAGCAGAATACAAGAGATGGAAGAGAGAATCTCAGGTGATGAAGATACACTAAGAGAAATAGATTTGTCAAACAAAGAAAATCTTAAGTCCTACAAATCCCTAAAACAAAATATCCAGGAAATATGGAACACCATGAAAAGACCAAACCTAAGAACAATAGGTATAGAAGAAGGTTAAGAAACCCAGCTCACAGGTACAGGAAACATATTCAACAAAATCAAAGATGAAAATTTTCCCAACATAAAGAATGACATGCCAATGGAAGTACAAGAAGCTTACAGGAAATGAAATACAATGGGCCACAAAAAATGTCCCCTTGCCACATAATAATCAAAACACCAAACATACAGAACAAAGAATATTAAGAGCAGCAAAGGGAAAATGCCAAGTAACATATGAAAGCAAATGTATTAGAATTACACCTGACTTCTCCACAGAAATTCTGAAGGTCAGAAGGACAGGGATAAATATTCTACCAAAACTAAGAGACCAAGATCACGGATGCCAGCCCAGACTACTAGACCCAGCAAAATTTTCAATCTCTATAGATGGAGAAACCAAGATAATCCATAAAAAAACAGAACAAAACAAAAAACCAAACCATAAAAACCCAAAAAAAACAAACAAACAAACAAAAAAGATTTAATCAATACTTATTAACTAATCCAGCCCTACAGAAAGTTCTGGAAGGAAAACTCCAACTCAATGAAGTTGACTACACTCACAAAAACATAGGTAATAGATAATCTCACTTTACCAACAGCAAAAAGAAAACAGGTGGGGAAATCTTCACAGAAAACCACCAATAATAACAAATCAAAAAACAAGAATTAACAATCAATGGTCCTTAATTTCCTCAATATTAATGGTCTTAACTCACCTATAAAAAGACACAGGCTATCACAATGGATACAAAAACAGAATCCATAATTCTGCTACATACTAGAAACACACTTCAACTTCAAGGTAGGCACTACCTCAGAGTTAAAGTTTGGGAAAAGGATTTACAATCAAAAGGGCACAAGAAAACAGTGGGTGTAGAATCCTAATATCTAACAAATTAGATTTAAACTAAAATCAATCAAAGGAGATGAAGAAGGGCATTTCTTATTCATCACATGAGAAATCCATCAACATGAAGTCCCAGTTTAGAATATGTACACCCTAAACACAAAGGCAACCACATTAATAAAACCTTAATAAAACACAAATCTTGGGAGTGTGGGGGGGACAATGATTGAAAAGGGAGTTAGGAGAAAGAGAAGGGGAGGAGACGAGAACTGTGGGAACAGGAAGATTGAGTTGGGGGCTGAATAGATGAGAGCAAAAAAAGAGAGATACATAATAGAGGAAACCATTATAGGTTTGAGGAGAAAAGTGGCTCTAGAGAATTGTGCAGAGAATTACAAGGATGAGCCAACCTAATAATCTGAGCAACAGTGGAAAGGCTAACTTAAATACCCTTCCCTGATAATGAGATTGATAACTAATTTATCTCACATCATAGAGCCCTCATCTAGTAGCTGATGGAAATAGAAGCAGACACCCACAGCTAAACACTGAGCTGAACTCCTGGAATTGAGTTGAACTGAGGGAAGAATGATAAGGAAAGTGGTAAAGACCA